>NC_135432.1:51512231-51574731 GCF_051991255.1 Vanacampus margaritifer | reverse complement strand
TGATCGCAAAGCAACAGCGATTAGATTGATTAAATGATGAAGGATGGGGATGTGGAACTTCAGCTTACATGTGCAACAGCTTCCGCCTTAAGCAGCAGAGGGATATCACTAGTTTTCAGATCACAGCAATCTCAACTCAACTTTTTTTTTATTTTTTATAAAGCAATTTAAAACAACTATTGCTGCATACAAAGTGCTGTACAGGGAGAGAAAAAATGCAATAACAATGACAGGTAAAAACAAAAATGAACAACACAAAATAAACAAATGAATACATAAATTAATACATTTAAAAAATAATAAATTATCAACAAAAATTCAATATGTTATGCACACTGACAATGATAGTTATACAGCATGAGAATGACAACAGATCCATCCGCTCGTCCATGCCAAGGCCATTCATAATGAAAATAGTACGTAAAAAGACAAAACAAAAATTTTACACACAACTCGAATTGTATGTAAAAAGGGGCGTTTGTAACTAACTCAAGGTTCTATTGTACTTGATTGCGGGATTTCATGTTGCGTTGTCAAAGCGCACAACTGCAGCAATATCCTGCCTTCACAAGTTACATTTAAATGCAAAGCAGGATGAATGCCGGATCTCCGTATGCAGGAATTTTGCGGGATCTCTGCATAAATCAAACTATTGTCACATTCCTCCTCTTGGGTGAACTCAACGTTTCCATAGTTGTCCTTTGTTATGACATTTACAACTTTTTATGGAGTTTAAGTAGCTATCACCTTACTGCCTATGCATCTCACTGAATATACAAAACTAATTGCTCTCCAAGTGAGCTGAACTGTACTGCTTGGCAACATTTTTGTTTCATTTAAATGATAGATCGTATCACCTGCTAAAAAAAAAAAAAAAAAAAAGCAAAAAGCTTGATAATGCCATAAGAAAGAGAAACTAAAAGCATCATTTGGAAGCAATCTCTTGCAACATTCCTTTGTTAGCTAGTCTTTGTTTTGTTTTTTTACCCCAATGGCCAAGGTTCTTACAGATTATGCCAAAATGAAAGCGGAGCTGACTACATTCAACCACTAAATCAATCGTTCAATGAAATGATCGGAATGCATTATCTCTTTGTCTTATGTTGTATGGAAAAAGAAGCCAGTGGTGAGAGAGTTTTAACTCGCATTGGTCGATGTAGCAACAAACTGTGTCAACTCACAATGGTTTTCTGAAGTGTTCCTGAGCTCATGTGGCAATATCCTTTTACACAATGATGCCAGGTTTGGATGTGGGGCTGCCGGAGGGATTGAAGTTCACGTGCATTCCAACTCATTTTTATTCGAATTTCCAAGAAATGCGAAAATAAAACAAAATGGAAATGCTAGAAATTCAAAAAAGGATCCACATTTGCAAAAAAGGTTTTTACGTTTGGAGGGGGTGGATTTTAAAGCGTATCGGGAAAAAGGAAAATGCAAATTTTGGCTATGTTTTGCGAATTAACGCTGACAAGACCGGATATTACATCACACGTACATTTGTAGTCACAAAGCAATGGCGGACGATAAAGTAAAGGTATGTTTGGGGGGACGACGAAACAGAAATATTTTTGGAATTAATTAAAGAAGCGAATTTTAATGCAATTTTAAATGGAAAACAGCAAAGAAACGCTACGGTTTATCGAGAATTACAAAAGCAAACTCATACGACGTCATCGCACGAGGCAGTCACTTCCTGTTCTTCTTCTTCTTCTTTTAAAGTACTGGTGGATCACATCTCTATGGTGTAAACCGCCACCTACAGCGGCGGAGTCCCCTCTCAATATTCGCAAAAGAAGAACAGATGGAAACGGGCATAAGTCGCATGTCCGTTTTGCGCATTTTCAGTAAATTTGCTCAAAAATCGCAAAACAATTGGATGGAAACCTGACTAGTGTTGATTTTTGGCCTACATGCAAAGATTTCTCCAAATTCTCTGATCATGAAATCCTTAAGTTTGCTCTTAAACTGTTGGACTATTTGCTCCCACTGATGTTTACAAAATGGTGACCATCGCTCCAACCTTGCCCTTGAACAACTGAACCTATCAGGCATGCTACTATTATACCCAATAATGACACCTGCTTCCAATTAACCAGTTCGCCTGTGCAATGTTCTAAATAGTTTTCTTTTAAAAAGCATTCTTCAGCGTTCCCATTCATTTGTCACCTTTGTTGGCATTGTTTTCCAACAGCAAAACCCTTTCATGTCTTGTCACGTCCCCATTATGCATTCATAATTTCTCCATTTCCTCCCCTTCCGCTAAAGACGAAAACCATTGTGTGCACTACTGAGAGGCCGAAAAGGGAATGCTGTCACTTCAGGACATCTCCATGTTGTTGTCCAACATATTGTAACTGTACATGCTGATATTGTATTTGATATGGACTTGGTAGAATTAAAGCATAGTTTCAAACTAAGTAACTAATAAAGAAATGATCTTTACTGTCTATTCCTCGTTCTTAGCCATAGACCTCATTAGGGCAAAAACAAAACCTTAGAATCAACATCTGATTTGTGAACTAATTTGTGATTCGTCATGCCACATGTCTGGCTAAACGTTGACGTCAACCCTTCTTACAAACAGGTTTTCACATTTCAGAAAAGAAAGAGGGATTGTTCTGTCTTCAGTTTCTTTATTACGGATGTCTTGAAAAAATATTTAAGTATTTACGAAACAAGAAGTTTTGATCAAACCTCGTTTGTTCACTTCTCTTTTCTCACACAATTAGAATTGAAGCTGACCAATCAGAGTAAAGATAACGTCACTTCATGTTGAGTCTGTATGCTCACAGTCAATTAGGAGAAACAGTACTAAGACGGTTAGTTAGAGGGTTGTGCATGGTTTGATCCATTGTAGCCTGATTAACTGTTTCTGATGTTCTTAAGATAGACAATTTGAGGTTTGAACACCAATTTGTGGAATTCATTCCCTCAGTATTGCAAAACATTAAATTATTTTGCAATCATGCTCCATGGCAAGACAAGTGTTATATGTGCGCTGTATTGTGCTGTGCTCTTGATCAGTTCTAATGCTGCTGGACTTAAATAGCCGGAGGGACTCAGGTCATTCGGGGACTCCCTCACGTGGGAATCCAGGTAAACAGAAAGGATACAGCTGAAATTTTTTTCATTTCGTGTGTGCGTGTTTATGCACGAGATGGGGGTGGGGGATGCATGTTGACTTCCCCTCAGGATAAATGGCATTACATCCAGTCTACACGGCAGACCTACCTGTCAACCTACAGAGACCAAGGAGCGCTCAGACGGCCTGTGGATGTTGGCCAGAGCGCCCACATGGGCAGATGACGGACACACGTGCATGAATGCACAAACGCACATCAACACAAACATGGGCTTGACAAAAAACTATTTTGATTGGACACACATTCTGTGCGACCATGGCATTAAAGTATGTCCTGAAAAGCCGTTTGTGACCCGGCATAACAAAATGATTCACAGTGACCCATATTTCAGAAACGAGGTTTTGGCATTATCAAAAGGAGAGTGATCTCAGCTTTCCAATGATATATCCATGATTGCGCCACGCTACTCATTGCATCATTATTATTCATTACATTATTACCATTGATATGAATAGATAGATACAACATGTCCTCTTTGTGCTGCAAATCGACTACACTACTCAAATGGATAACAGACCAATCAGAGGCCAGTATTTTGTTGCTATACAAGAGTTCACAGGGATTGTTTATGGAAAATCTTGTGGATTCCTGGCCTAATATTAGCTTTTAATTAGAGCTGTCACTAACAAATCTTTTTAGAATCGATTATCCTAATGATGACTCCATCGATTACTCATTTGTGCACATTCCATCGCCCCCATTCACTGACCTGTTGTGCACTAAGTACTCATTGTCAGGTCTGCAGACTTGGTCGTCCTACAACTGGAACCCTGACACTCATGTACATTTGGCCACGTACGTATTTTGTTAAGTATACTTTTAAATAACAAATTACAATGTCTATATACTGGGGAGTGGAGCGTGTGGATATTTTTTTAAGCTTCTGCCTTGATTGCCCACTGATGCTATATTTGTGAGCATTTTGGCCACTGAAACTACATGCTACACTATTTCATTCACAGGCAAGCCTACATATATAATTATGAATTTGGTTAATTTAAGTTTAAATTAGGGCCAGTGCCGGTTCTGGCAACTCCAACTTGGCTCAAAAGGAGGTTTAACGTCAGACCCTGCTAAAAAAGTACCAAACCATATGTTTAACTGTTTTTGTCCTTTTTTTAGTTTAGAGCGACCCCAAACCTGGGGCATATTTTTTAATGTAAGTGTATCCCTCTTTGGAAGTCCCCAGTCAATGGGCTGAGCCCGTCTGCCTGCAACAAATGTCCGCGTGGTCAACACAGAAGTGGCTCAACAAGGTTTTGGGCGTCGCAAATGTGTTTTTTTTGTGGTCCACTTAGCTGAGTTATCCGATTTTTGTTCCTTGCCCTACTCATAATGACGTAGAATAATGACATTAGTACGAAATTAGAAAAAGGGAACGGGGTACCGCACAAATGCTATTTTTAGACCGCAAGGTCACGTGACTTCAGCAGCTTGAACCGGAAGGACGTCAAAAATGAAGCCGGCTCATTGACGAGCAATGCAAGTAGTGCTTGTTTTGTTATGGAACTTGCAGAAACAGACACTACGACCGTCCACATATGAAGAAAGTATTCTTTATTAGTTTCCCGAAGCAGCTAAAACATCAGAAGTATAAATGTGAACGTGGTTAAACCTGCGGACAAAGGTGGAGGCACATGGCATTTTGTTGGGTGCCATGCATGCATGCTCCTACGATGACAATCATGCGCTTGCCGGCCTCCGCCGTCCCAAAGAGGTAAGTGATTGTCTTTAAATTACTTTTATTTTTTTGGGCATTTGGCACTACCCTGACTGCCGGATGACAATAATGAATGCCGAGAGCCGAGGAAAAATGCTAAAATGGCGTTGCCACTGTTGTTCGGATGCGTTTTGCTTACCGCCTGATTTTTTTACTTTTTTGCCTTTTGTGCAGCTGTGACATGTATGAAAATTTATCTGTAGGGCCTTTTTTGAATTAAGGAAACAGGTTTATAAGCGGGAAGGGTATGATAATTGAAAAAATTGAGGTATAACAAGTTTTTTGGTTATGCCCAAGAATTTCTGAGTAGAATTGCGATCGCTACACACACAAAAAAAGCTAACAAAAAAAAAAAATACGCAAGACAGCCAGATATGACAGACAGGGCATATGGTGGTAAAGGAAGGATAGCTTGTTGAAACTGGAGAATGTCAATGTCAAAAAAAAGGATTATGTCGGCTCTTTCCCCGTCTTTTTCAGCATTTGAACACTCAAGCCATCTCCTTAATTGAACATTAGTATGTTCTTCAACGTCTATACCAGTGAATTTGGCGCCGAGGATATCATTCTCAGACAGAATTAGTAAATTTCGCTAATCGACTGTTTACATGCGTCTAGCATGACTGGCCGGTCGAGTTTGACCCCCTCGCTAGACTCATGAATATAAATTAAGTGTGGCGACGTATATCTTGTGGTACCCCATTGTCAGCTTGATACTGACACCTGTATGTTAAGGATTCCCAGTGTGGATATCTATGACAAAAGTTTATAACTATAACAACTTTTTTAACATAACATTATTGCCTCGTACCTTATGTGTGATGACTCATTTGGCTATGCCAGGTCACATTTAACACTATGTGTGTTCAACTTTTTGCTTTGCTTAACTCATTCACTCCCTGCCATTTTCACCGAAGTAATCCCCTTCGCTCCCGGCTGTTTTACTGAATTTTGACTGATTTTGCAAGGCCCACAGAATATTGTGTTCTATAGCTATAAAAACATGGAACCTATCAAAATAAAGATTAGAGTCTATTCTTTCATCAATTTTTAAAAATTTATTTCTATCTGTTTCCGTTTTGCAGCAATTAGCATTAGAATATAGCTAAGTTTCATCATTATTCACAAATCTGTTTAAAACACTGGGCAAAGAGCTTTTTGCTCTCTTATACTCTGATGCCACCTGCTGACCGTTTTTGTAATAACTACCATTGTTTTAAGCGTTCTCTTTAGTTCAGAGGCTGCATCAAAGCCTTCTGTATGCTCTAGCATAAAACAAAAACAAACAAAAAACGTATAAATATGTTTTTGGTACCATGGCAATATTGAAAATAGAACGTTTTTATACATTTTTGGGAGCAAATGACTTGAAAGACAGTACTACTACTATCTTTAAGTAGTGTTTGTTAAAGAAAAAAATAATTTTGTGTACAGTGAAAACATTTTTACCTTGTTGGTGAGCAACTGGCAGACCTGTGGGACATAGTCAATCAAGCATCCTCCATTAGGGAATGCTGGAATATGAAGCGCAGAGGCACCACCCAGAGCACTGTTTGAACAAAAAGGACAGTCTGTAGTTAGAGATATAAGACAACTTGCTACTTAAGTCAACGAATAACCTTCCCTGACCAATTAACTTAATAAAGTGCTATGCATTGGAGACAAACAATCTGTTATCTAAAACTCAATTCAGGCATCTCCCTTTATTCTCCTACATTCTTTTTGTATTGGCACTATTGTAGCATAGCCCCATTAGCGATCAGTGCATGCTCTTTTAATCAGGGAATCTGCTGCTGCAAATCCCGAATGACTAACCAACCGAGGTTGTCACTCTCTCATTTTTCTCTCATCTGGGCCAAAATAAAAATGGAATACCCTGAGGATGAGTTAAAGGTCTGAAAGAGCCGCTTACTGGCTTTTATTGCATTTTCTGCTGCTGCTTTCCATTTTCATCATATTCTTCATTATAGCAGGATGGTCATGGGCCATTTAGGAATGATAAGTCATTTATAAAGCACAGGCAAACTGGACAATTGTAGTCAAGAACCCATAGAAGGATGTATAAATATAACAGTGTGCAACATTACGCTAAATGTCATATTATATAGACCTTGAGGAATGTTTATTTTTCCCACAATATAAATTCAATAATAATAGTACAATTAGTGTAAACACACATGATCCCACAAATTACCCCAGATCAGCAATGCATTAGCAGATTAGAATACGTTCCCATATTTTTTCCATCTTGATTAACTGTAAACCTAAGGTCAAACCAAAGTTCAAGAGAACTACAAGCTATCAAAAATAAAGTATGATTGTGGGAGTAACAGGGAGGAAGGTGGAGCACAGAATCATCAGTTTTACCTTAGTGTCATCATCACCCAAATCTTTATGGGAAACATGTTGTAATCGAGTTCAGCAAAAGGTCAGCAATGACTGGACTCATAGTTTTGACGAGAGTTGATGCAACTCTGAATACTCCTCTTTGTCAAAACTGCTGGTTACTTATCTGCTGCTTTGTCATGACAACATCACATCACACCCTGCAGTTTAACCTGTTTGCAACTCAATCTGAAAAGTCTCTTTTTCACAGGCAATCTGCACAAACTGGTATGAAGCGGCTTCTTGCCTCTTCTTGAGCATTTCAAAGATGCTATTTATTTACAGTATGCTTTGTGCACATAATTAGCATTAGCCTGTGCATTTACCATACACCAACCAACATTCGATTGGAAATTGCTCACAGCAGTGAAAAGACAAGCCTTTGAAAGGGAAAATCTAAATAATGCCCATCTATCCACCCACAGTTCTAAGAATAGCGTTGCATCATTCAAATGGAAATGCAGACCTAGGAACAAAATACACAGTTTGTCATTTATTTGTGTCAAAGGGTTATATGCTTTACTTTTACAACCCTCTTTCAAAAGGAAACTAATTAGACAGTGGTCATTTGAATAATTTATAGAGGTATACACATATCTAAAACATAACTTAAGATCAAATTGTGTATATTTCCCTGTTGTGGAACAACAATAAGAACTGTCCTCTTTAATTTTAATGGCATTAATTAAAATGAAAACAACCAAACACTTCAGTCGTGGGCTTACACCCCCAGAGAATAAAAAGTAAAACTATGGCACACAGCAAACACTTAAACACTTTCTAATTATAATATAAATCAAAGTCTGACGTCTTAAGAACAGTTCCTTGATTCATCATCAGTCATTTAAAGCTACAAATTGGAGAAACGTCTGTGTAATTTTAACATAATTTTAGAACAGAACAAAGTTGAGTTTAAAATGGTAAAGTCATTGCCATAGTGATCCCATGTTTTAAAAACTAGTGTTTTGAGGCCCCCCTCATAGTAATTGTAACTACTAATTTGCAGCGGGATTAAGAAACTCAATACTTGTTGCTTCGTCATCAGTTCGAATGAAAGGAAAATGAATATTTAAACAGTTGAAAATATTAGAAATGTAATTATTTACCTCCACCTCTCTTGGGCCTCTCGTATAAGGCGTGTCTCATACAGTGATTCCCAACCACTGTTCCGCCATTAGAAGGCATTAGGTGCATTTTAGTTTTCTTGCCACACCGCCCCCAGGCTAAGTGCCCCCCATCCACCGTGGTAGTAATTGACAACCGCCGTGCGCATTCCCTTTCCCTGTCGAAAAACGACGAATAGTTATTGCTGGAAGTCATTTGCCATCTGCACCTCCTCCTTTTTTTTCTTTTCTGGAGAGCTCAGTATTGTTCATTCGGTAATTTTACCGATTTGACATGTCATCATCATTGCTCTCCTTTTTTTATATATATATATATATCTTTTGTATTTTTTTTTTTTTTTGTATGTGGGTGAATATGTGTATGTGCGTGCGTGCGTGCATTCATTAGTTCACCTAAAATCTGCACCTCCTCCTGACGACGAATAGGATTCAGCACATGTCGATCGATGTCCAACTCACGTTGACAATTTTTTTCCCAACCAAAATTTTGTTCGCAGTCTGGCCCTGACCACCAGGCTTAAAAAGTTTATGGGGGAAATCCTGACTGTATATAATTTTTGAGATTCATGTTTGGTTGCATGTCAGGAGATTTTCCATATAAAAAGTATGTGTCTAGTAAAGACTGGATAAGACTGATCTGATTGATTAAGATGCGGGACCTTCAGTTACTCCCTTTACTGCGACTAACATGCTTTATTTGAGTGTGTAAAAATAAATAAAAATCACCTGTCAGAAATCCATCTGAGAAAACTTTTACTATCCAAGCGGCCCTGTTACGAGTCCCTACTCCTGTCTTGACTGGTGACACGGCTCTCCTTACTACCCACTTAGGCTGGAGTCACACAAACATGGTGCCTGGCATGACCCCTTTGAGCAACGCAGCTTACTGTATGACATATTTACAGTAGTAGTGTGCATGAACATATGAAAACAAACACACACTCATGCTCAATGTGACAGGGTTGCCTGTGACTTCATCAACCAGAGAGATTATGTTCTGTGACTCAGGTGGATGGTGACGAGGCTCAGCTTGTTTGTTTATGGGGGGATTTGTGTGTGCGTGTGTGATACATATGCATACAGTGTCAGTACGAGAGCAGTTAAAAGCTCAGTTGCAAAGGGGGCAGACATGAATCACGAATCAACCAACGTGAAAGATAAAGCAAAGGAGTAAATTCAGATGACGTTTCAAAGCAGCAACATTTCCATTGAGATTACCTTCTTCACTTCCTCAAATACTGCGGTGGCCTCCCAGGATCACATTTGCCTCGAACATGGTACGCAAATAATAAACGAAAATACACATCCTAATTGAAAAAGTTAAACACGGCCCTGTACAAAATTTTGTGGAAAATGTTACTTGGAGCACATATTGAATGTACTTTAGACTTTGTAGCCAGCGCAGGTTTAGTTTTGAGTGACTGCATGCCTAATTAGTCATGATGATTAGAGTCTATCATTATAAAATAGGTTTTAGTCTCACGGATAATTATGTTAAAGAGGAACAGAGAACATTGTAAAACAAAAAGAGTTTTGAAATCCACAGATTTCCGTAAACCATCCACTTTTCAAGAACAATGGAACTTCTAACATGAAATGATGCCGAGGTTAACCAAAGTAAAATTTGACAAACTCTGGGGGAGAAAAGTAAGATTTTAAAGTGCCACAAACCCCACAGGAAAAACTACCATCACAAATCCATTAATAGAGTGCAGAATCCTATAAGAAAGTGTCCTCCAAACCCTAACTCCCATGAAGTTGGGATGTTGCATAAAATTTTAATGAAAAAAATAATACAATAATTTGCTAATTTTCAATTGAAAACATTACAAACATGGGATATTTAATGTGGTAATCTTATCTTATTTATTTTTACAATATATTCTGTAATCTTTCATTTGATGCCTGCAACATGTTCCAAAAAATCTAGGAGAGGGGCAACACGGCATTACAGAAGTTGAGGAATATATATAAAAACATTCAGACATGCGCACACACACACACACACACACACACACACACACACACAATGATATAACAGCTCTTTTTAAGCCACCGCAATGTGATGTGATATACCATCCGTGGAAACACACTAAACAAAAAACAAAAATTCTAAAGTTCTCAAGGAGACAAAGTAGAGGAGCAGTCAGCGGGTGACTTGAGCAACAGAGTGAGATAAGTGTCTGCAATGGTGTTGAGTAGCGTCATATGGAATTGCTGGTTAGCACTACATTTATTGAATCAGATTGACAATCTTCAGACTGAGCCGTGATGTTTACAAAACCTTGAAAAATATTTGATCGAAATGCAACAATTTTCAAAGGCTATAAAACACCTCGACAGACCCTGGAGAAGGGACACACACAACTGTTCACCCACACACAGGCACGTACACGTTAACGCACACACATCAGCATCCAGAACACACAAACATGCGAGCCGGCACCTAAAGGCAAATGCAGATACACAAACATTAGTGCACCGCAGCCTAAAACTGTCTCTCTGTGTTGAGTTTTCCGGGCTCCTAAATCTGGTTTGGGGGCAGAGACGGTGCCCACTCGATTCTTTTATGCAATGCAGCAGGTTTTCTGGGGGAAGGAGAGATGTATCCAGCTCATCTCATGGGCATGGTACAATCAGGTAAAAGAAGTGAACATGAAAAGATTGATGTTAGCTCATAAGATAGTTGTAGCAGGAGCCACATAAGCAATCCATCTTAAGAAAATTACTTTGTAAATTTGAAGGTCTTAATGATCACTACTGAACCAAACCAATGCTTCGTTGAGACAAAAGCATGATATCATCTGTGTTTGAACATTCCCAGTGACAAAAATGACCACCAGAGCAGAGCAACGACCCATCTAGGAGGACAAAAAAGGAATCAGCAGACCTCCCTTCACTAAGGCCCATTTTTGCAAATGTGAGATATTTTTCAGTTTTTTGCCCTGTAATCCACATGTCCCAGGAGATTTTTTCATTAAAAACTTAGGAGTTTGTTATCCACTGCCAGGCGATATTTGCTTCTTATAGCCTTCATTTTTGTGGTTAGGATTACCCGAGTTATCTAACCCTTCACATAGGGGAACTCATTGGACGTCTTGTGAGATGCTTATTGCATTGACTTGTATTGTATGTATTGAAGAAGGTTTTAGGACCTGGAGGAAGATCGCGGGGGTTTTAGGACCAAGAGAAAGTCTTTAAAAAGCGACTAGGAAGTGGCGGTCTGTCTCTATTCTGTGATTCACAATTACCTCAGGTGTGTGTTGGCTCCAGACATGAGGGATGCCAAAAGTTTGTGCACAAGTGATTTGAGCAGCAGTGGAAGGAGAACGCATCAGGACAGTGGACCCCTGCGATCTCCCCCAGTTCCTTAAACCTCCCTACTTAAGCTTCACTTTTTGTTATAATGAGTTGATTTGTTAAATAAAGCTGTTTAAAAATAAAATGGTAAATTTCTTGTCCTATTTTGTATTCCTCTTATTTGTTTTCCTCTATGCTCCGTTATGACGCACTCATCCTGATTGTCTGTTTACATGTATTAATTTATTATAAAAAAAAAAAACAACAACAACAAAAACAAGTCTTGCGTGCACGGACAAGTCTGTGCTTGTGTGACATATTTTCGAAGTGACGTCAGAGACGAGCAGCACTGGGCTAACTACTGCCACCTACAGGCTCGGCATGCTTGTAAATAAGCTTAAAAACGTACGCGTTTTAGTGAGGATGCGGCTTTTTTTTTTTAAACAAACGAGGCAGTGTGTACGAAAAAAAATTCCTATTCGGGGCGGGGGAGAACTATTCGGTTTTAAAAATACTCTTTGAGGACAGGGCCTCAGTTAAGGTTCTAACTATTACTCAACAATAAGGAAGAGAAAGAGCAAAAGTGACCTCTACGGAGGAGGCGAAAACCATTACTAACCAAAAAGAACATAAAGGCTCATCTTACTTTTGCAATTCACATCTGATTGATTCTCAAGGGTTTTGGGAGAATATTTTAGGGACTTACAATAGTTGAACTTTTCGGAAGGTGTGTGTCTTGTTAAATCTGGCACAAATGTAAAACAGCATCACACCAAAAAAAATCTGATTAATTAAAAGAAAAAAAAAATTAAAAATCTGATTCCCTGAAAAAGGTTAAACACAATTAAGTATCATAATAATGACATACCACCTGTGCGCTGCCATATTGGATATTTTTGTTATTTCCTGGTCTATGGCGCTATTAAAATGACCAGTCCAGTGGCATATGCTCAGTGATGGATTTTCACCCAAATTTATGTGGACCCGTGCAGACGTGCTAATCATAGTCTGAAAGTAGTAGAATGAAACTTGCCATATTTTTTATTCTATTCACGTCATAACGTTGGCTCTCCTAGTTGCCTTGTAGACAAAAAACATTACAATATTTTGGATTATATTAACGTCGTAAGCGTATTGCATATCAATGAGGCAAGGCATATACACGACTACACGCCGTCAGTAATTTTTCCTGAGTTGAGTGGGAATGTAGCAACCACAAAGTGGAAATGTACTTGAATAATGAATCACGATCCTATGTCACAACGATGTGAAATTCTAACCCAAGCACTTTGCAAGCCTTTTGCCTTTTATTGTCTATTGCATCAAATCCATGCATACGTGTCATGTTATGCATTAAACATTAGAAAAAAAGGATGATGGAAGGGCATCTTTGAACTTTTGGGTTTTTACATCTTCAGGAATATAGTCTAAGACATTTGCAATCGTCTACTTTTTGGAAAACAATAGCCGGGTTTACATGGAGCCATGTATTCCAATTTGAATGAATCTGAACGGCCAAACGAAATGAAAATGCTCCATATACTGTAAACACATCAATCAGAATTCCAATGGAATTTCCTTCAGAATCACAGGGGTGGCATATTATCAGAATGGCAAGGCTGTGTGTTTTAAAGTACTTGGAATTTAAGTTTTTCTCAACCTGTTGCTTCAATAAAAGTGTTAAAACTATCACAAATACTATGCTAGACAAATGACAAATAAACTCCATCTTGAAAAACCACGCGTCCCATGGCTGCTGGGGGGCTGATCTGATTAAAGGAGGGGAGCATGTAAATGGAAGATCAGAATAGATGATGTCTTATGTTAACAGATGACCACAGATCTTCATTCAGATCTCCATTCTGAATGATTTCAATCGGAATAACTAAAAAATTCTCATGGAAAGCTCGACTAATGATCAACATTTTTGCCCATTTCTTAGGCCAAACCTGTAATTGAATCATAAAAATCAGTTTGAAAGAATGTCCTGGTTTTTGAATAAAGGGATGGGAATTTTTTTTCTCTCCATCCGATTAATAGATTAATCAATAAAATAATCAACATATGAATCAATTATCATAAGTTATTTACAGCACTAACTGTTTTACTATAATTTGAAGGTTTCGCGTTGAAGTGGTCCATCCAACCAGACTTTGCATTTTGACAGATTGTCATATCTGGGAAATTTTGTCACACTACTTCTTTTATATCCAATCATGACAATCACCTGTTTCCAATTAACCTGTCCACCTGTGGAACATTCAAAGCAAGTGTGTGTGTGTGTTTTTTTTAAGCATTCCTCAACTTTCCCAGTCTTTTGTTGTCCCCGTCCCAGATTTTTGCCCAAAAAACAAAACAAAACTACTTTGAATTTGAAATAGTTTGTCTTTGCAATGCATTCAATTGAATAAAGGACTTGCAAATCATTGCATTATTTTTTTAATCTACATTATACACAACACCCAATAGAATAGGGATTTGTATGTATGTATATATGTATATTTTTGGACTAGATTTTCTAGATTGTTATGCATAAGGTTTCACAGATCAAGTTCCGCTCTTCTGAGCATCCACCAATTTTGCCACCTTTACCTTGAAAACAAATAACCAAAGACGCCTATACAGCAGCTAGGATTTATTTTCCTCTGTTTAAAACAAAAAAAAAGTCCATTATTGCTTGCTGGCATGAAAGTCATGTTTTTTCACAGTATATTTACTTCTGAGTGGCTTATAAACATTATATAACAAATGAATCTTAAGCAAGGTGATTTTTTTTTTTTTACTTCTCAAAATCAATAATTGCTACAGAAAAAGCAGCACATACAGTCCCATCAAAGAGAGGAGCAGATACACTGGGCCATACACAATGTGCTTGCGGTACTGGTAAAAATGTGGGTGTCTGTCGGGGCACTTCAACATATTTTTCTTCCCTTGCTGTGAGGCCAAAAACATTACGGTGACGGCCAGGCTGTTTGAAGAAAGCGGAAGAAAATGCAACGAGAGAGAGCAAGAAAGCGGGAGCCAGTGGGAATAGAAACATAGGTACAACGCTGTAGCTCAGGGGGGCTTACAAGTTTTGTTCAGCACTCTTAGATTAGATACCAGCCCCTACCGACGGAGAATGAAAGTAAGATATCAAACAACCCAGTTGTGATGGGAGAGAAGAGTAGAGGTGGAAGGAAGACAAAATGAGAGAGAGAGGGAAATGTGCTCCTCTCCAGTGTGTTGATTTTTTTTTATATATATATACACACATCTTTCCTCTGTGTTTCAGTCGAGTGAGCGACGACCTTGCTGGGTAGAGCAGAGAGCTCCTCTTGCTTTTAAGTCCCACTCACTCACTCGTTTCCCTTTGAGGATCAGCCAGAGGGATCAGCGGAGGAAAGGGAGTGATGGAAAATGGAGAGCGATGGTGAGAGAGGAAACAGGCTGCAGACGTAGAAAAAAAAAAGGCAAAGAAGTGGTTGGGGGGGGGGGGGGGGCTTGGAAAGATTAGATGAGAGGCAAAATTTTAAATTGGAAAAACAAATCAGGTAAAAAAGAAAGGCAGACAGAGCAGCAAGAAAAGATAGACAGAAAGAGGATGGAGGAAGGGCCAGACAAAAAATTTATATAAATATACTGATGTTGCTACGTTAAATTCATGGAGAACAAGCCAATGCTGACACATGCTACAGTATATCTGCTGGAAATCACAAAACCACAAAACCAGAAAAAAGAACTGATTTAAACCATTTTTTAGCTGACATGATGAAATGGTCGATGTCGCTGTCTGTCAGAAAAATACGGCAGACAAAAACATTTCCCTCTTCAGCAGAGTCAATGTAGAGATAATGAGCATGCTACAAGACTAAAAAGGGTCAGCAAGGACATGTAGGGAAGCTAACAGGGCAACCAATTTGCATAAACACAAGTATGGTAAAAGGCGGGCTAACTCACATTCCCATGTGAAATTAAGGAGCATCCATGATGAATAAGAGCAAATGCAATCATGCACAAACTCGTACACACATGCAATCATTTGTTTTTAAACAACAGTGAAGAAGCCGCCTCGGGTCATGAATTAACACACTCCCACACAGCTGACAAAAAGGTGCACAAAAGCATGTAACGGGGGGTATATTCAGAGAGGGCCTTGATATGCATATGTGCAAATGTATTTAGAGAAAGAGCCGAACATTGAGCAGGAAGAGGAGGGTGGCAAATGAGAGTTTGGCTCTAAGTGCTACTATGGAGCTTCTGCATTTGCACTGTTGCTTTCCTCATTTATAAAACCCCCCCTTCTGCAGCACCGTCAACCACCCTTTTTCATACTTCTGCGCCAGAGCTCTTCAGTTCAAACGCTGCACCACACTGCCTTTAGCCTCCTTCTGTCTCATCTCCTCATGTAACTGGCAAAGGAGGAGAAGCTTGAGCAAAACTGCAAAAAAGTAACATACACACAATGTATGCTGAAAGTGCTAGCAAAATGCACATTCAAACTAGGAACCCTTACAGCCACAGCAAAGCAATATATGTACGTAATTAAAACTGGAAGCCAAGGGTTGTCATTAGAGGTTGTATTAAGTACTAGTGTTGTTCCGATATTATTTTTTTGGCCCCCGATACAGATACCCAGCTTTGCTGTATCGTCCAATGCCGATACCGATTCCGAAGTAATTTTTTTTCTCAACATGAAAAAGCTGTCCTGCCTATTGGGGCCTCTGCTGATACCAGTATCGGTATCGGAACAACACTATTAAGTACATGCTAAATGGCCACCTTGTTAAATACAACTGCACACTAATGAGATCCAATACAAGCGATGTATGAGAAGATGGTCAAAAAATAATGGGAGTTTACTTTATATAACTAAAATAATACACCATGCTTTTCCACTGCAAAAAAAACTAAAAACAATACCAAAATAAAAACAAACATACTTAAATCTCTGTTAGTGGCAAAAAATAAAATAAAAAAAGAACTGAAATCTTTGGTAGCAGCAAAAAACAAAACTATTTGATATAAAGCATTTTTAAAGTAGTGAAAATAATTTGCCTGGTGATGAGTTACTATTATTATGAAGTGATTCAATTACTAACTCAATTACTTTTTAAAGCAAGTAATAAGTAATTATAAACACAAGATCCTAAACACTGATTGCCAGTAATAATACACTGTGTATGCATAAGTGTACGTGTAACATAATAACCTGGATATGCTAGATTTAATTACTGTAGTTAGTCTAGTGGTTACAAGTGGAAAAACTGTGACAAAACAGTATTTGGTTGGCTTTCAGACACACATAATATGCATTTAATCACAATTTTATGGGACTTGAGTAAATGTCTGTCAATGAAAGATAAGATGAGACATAAGTGGTCAAGCATATTCCTATGTTTGAATGGAAGAGAAAGCATTTGATATTATAAAAAAAGGAAAAAACACCAAAGCAGAAAAAAAACCAGGCGGCAGAGAGGAGATGAGCGAACACTGAACAAGGGGAGGGAGAAGCGCATGAGGAGGGGCAGAGGTCTGTTAACCTGGTGCGACGGGGCGTGTGCTTGTAAATAAACATCAGGTCAAGATTATTCTAAGCACGAAAGCCCAGACCGATGGGCCCTGGGGTCAGAGTGGGCCCATACCTGGCACTCTCTCTCGCTCTCTCTCCCTCACACTCACTCACTCACTCACTCACAAACACACGCGTGCGCAAACGAGCGTCACTCATTAGTGCGACAAAAACGTGATCACAGACACATTCATTCACAATATAAAACCCACAAGCATGTATTAAATCAAACACATACTGTAGACTAGCGCACTCGCACATAAATTGACCTGACAGATGTATACATACACTAACTCAACCAAGACGAGACAGTAGTGGTGCAACGGGCCATCTTTGATTTGTGACCCGTACGGTTCATTCGCAATGGTTCAGTGCATAATGGTCTGCAGATTGATTGGTAAAAAATACAAAATAAAAGTGTGTTCACATGAAGCAGCGTGCTCAATCCACACACACTAGTTAAGCAAAGTGGTAGTCATGGCTAGCGGCATAGCAGAGAAACTTGAAAGCCTTCCTATATCTTGTAAGTCGCATGTAAGTGAGCATTTTGGCAACCCGGTAAAATACACTGATGACAAAAGTAGGTGGGTAGACAAAACATTATGGTAGGTGAGCTTTGTGACACGAAAAAGTCATGAAAGTGGAAATATATCAGGCATGGCCAACCATTTGAAGCAAAAATGCCCTGTTGTGGTATTTAAGCAGATCTTTGCTGCAGAATCCGACTGAGCTAAAGCTAAAGCTAAAGCTTGCAAAATGTGCTTGAGTCGAGTTATAAAATCCGGTCACGCACCCACTTCAGCAAGATAATTATGCCAAGTCTTAATGAGCAGCAAAAGGCAAACAATTTAGACAAATTATCACAAGTATCAAGGTAATGTTTTACTTTAATAAATTTATTTATTTATTTATTTATATACACTCCGGGATTTGTTTTCACCTCTTGAACATTCTGCACTGTGATGACTGTGCTTTTGCAGTTATCTTTACAGGATGGCCTCGCCTAAGAAGATTTGCAACAGCGCTGAACTTTCTCCATTTATAAAGAATCTGTCTTAGCATGGACTGACAGACATCTGGGTATTTAGAGGCTGACCTGCCAGTCCCACTTTTTGCTGATTCAAATGTTTTTTCATAACAACCAGCATACACCAATCTTGTTTGAACAGCACATGAAGTGGTTCTCTGAAATAAAAATGTAAATTCTCAACAAGACGTTCTTCTACTGTTAAATTTTCTACTTCGCTAAAGCAGCAACGGCCAAAGAGGTACCAATAGAAGAAGATTGTCTTCTGAGTGAAGGCAAAACAAGCTCAAGGGAAACAAATTAAGGTCTTGCGGATACATTTGTGGATCTGAAAAACACGTGAAAATAACAAACACGTGAAAATCACTCATTTATTTGCGTGAATAATTTTGAGACAACTCTCTCCCCAAAGACAAATATCTCTGCCACTACTTAGCTGTCTTGGAGAAGTCATTAGAGAAGAGATTCAAATAGTTTTCACACACTCCACTGTAAACGTTTATGAACGTACAATTTTTATGTCAAATAAAATACAAATTAATCAAGATGTGTGTGTCTATTCTTGTGACTTACTAGATGAAAATAGAATCCGATGTTATGATCACTTTATGCAGATAATTCCAAACATACATCACACACTTTTCTTGCAACTCCACAAAGCAGAATAATAGCAGGACTTGTTTTCTTTTTCTTTGGTTTTGTCCCATTGGTGGTCAAAACAACACATCATCCTTTTCCACCTTTGCCTATCTAAAGCATCCTCCTAGCACCAACTGCTCTCATGTTTTCCTCACTACATCTATCAACTTTATCTTAGGTATTCGTCCAGCTCGTGCCCCGCAGATCCATACTCATCATCCTTCCACCAATACACTCACTATGTCTACTAAGACTGATCTCTACAATTTTGTCTTCAAAGCATCTAACGTTGGCTGTCCCTCTGATGAGCTCACTTCTAATCCTACCCAACCTGGTTACTCATGAAGAGAATCTCAACATCTTTATTTCCAAACTCCTCTAGCTCTGCTTCCTGTGGCTGCAAATGATGTACTTACTGTTCAATGCTTGGTGAAAGGTAGAGTTTGGGGAAGACTTGAGTAGCCTCAGCATCCTCAAAGCTTACAGAGAGAAGAGCCACATCTTCTCCAGGGTCCAATGCTGTGTCCTAGGTAAGAATAAAGAAAATATATAACTGTATTTATGTGTGGTAACTGAGACATTATTCATTTACTTTAACAATTTAAAAGAGTTCCCAAGATTTTTAGAAAAATGGTTCATTCAGTCAAAATACACAAAGCAGCGGCGAAGGCAGAAGAGAGCTGTTGCTGTATGTATTCGAATGTGGAGATGGAACGAGAAAGTGAATAAAAATAGATCAAATGAAACGCCAGACTGTAGTATGACCTCCTGTTTCCTGTAGTTCATTCCGTTTACCCCGTTTCGACCCCACCCAATTGGCGATGTGTAGCGACCGGGCTCTAGCCGCGGAGATTACTCGAACTCCGGCGGAACTCCGTAAATGGCGTCAGCTTAAAGTTGAGATATGCTTACAAGGCACAATTTAAACTGCAATCTATGAGTTACGCAGTTGTACATAGGAATAGAGCAGTCGTGAGATAATTCCACATCAATGAATCCATGGTACGGAAGGTGAGGAAGCAAGAAAACGTCGAGGCTTGCCATCATTCTGGGAGGATCCAACCGCTGGAGAGGCATTGGAGAGATCCACAAAAACAAACTGGGAGGCCGGGCCGGGCCGGCCGCGCCGCGTTGTGTGAATGGATTGTGAACGGCTGTTAAAGTGCACGCCAACGAATAACGTGAGTACCGTGAGTTAAATAGTTGAATTATCAAGTACTACTGAACTCACTATTTTACTCCAGTTGCCATTTTGAAACAAAAGGTAGAATGCTTGTTACCGTATTTTAACATACATGCTAACATTTGCTTTTAGCATGCATGTGCCAAGTATGGTACGGTGCGCTCGTTTTGGGGCTGCAGTTACCTACAGTTAGCCACCAGTAGCTCTGTGTGTGTGTGCGTGGTGAGGACGTGTGAATTGGATTTTTTTTCCCAATTTAAGGCAAACTGTCAGTGCAAGATATGTATTGTAAAATGACAATATTTTTTTTTGCCCTGTGTATGTTTCGTTATAACACCCCCCACTTGACCATTATTGGCTAGAGGTGATCACGCCACATTGCTTGGCCTATCTGTGCTGGAGGGATTTTGGTGTGTAGTAGTCGACTTGTGGCTGTTGTGATGGTGTGTCGCATGCTGACTTTATTATTGTAATCTCTTTTTACGAAGTCAAGCAAAAAAAGAAATTGGTCGGACAAATATCTGCAACATAAATTCTCATGTACTATCTAACAAAACTAAAGGAATACATCCTTCTATTCCTCACTGTACTATCCCTATGTCTTGACTTTGAACAAAAATAAAATAAAATCACATTTTATTTTATTTTTCAATAAAGAAGGGTTCAGTGAATGCACATAGGGGTTCAGTACCTCCCCAACAAGGCTAAGAACCACTGTCCTACAAACATAGACCACAATAATGTAAGTGGAAAAAGAATTGTTCAAGTCCTAAAATATCATTGTCTGTAGAAAGCAGAAGAGGAAAGACACCAGAAGAAACATCTGTTTAGTTTCATGCTACATTAGTTTCAACATCTGCAACATGAAGCTGAGCTGATGACTCGGAGCACCAATCAAGTCATGTGTGAGATGGATACAGAGGCCACCCGAAGCTGCGTGCTAAAACCTTCATGTGCCTCTCAGAGGTTCGAGTTTCTCATTGTGTGATATATTTCCTAGAGCATGGCCACTTCTCAGGCACTGTCATTAGTGCAATTTTACATCAAATATTATGGGCTCGCTCTCTTCCTCCCTTGACAAAGGCTCTGCAGTGATAATCAAATGTCTTACAGATGGTTTGAACTCATCCATTTGATATAATTGCTGCTGTTCGCTGTGGTGAGGGGAAGTCTAACCACCATACATTATGGACGAAGGCACAGTTCAACCAGTTTGTAGCAAAGGGGCTTCAAATGTGATCAGAGCCATGTGCTAATTAGACACATTTTGGTCTGCTGATTACAAAACCAAACTAATGTCTGACTTGAGGAAAAATCTGCCTGATTGGTGGATGAAGAAATTCATTTAGTGAACATGTGAAGAACAATTAGAAAGAAGAATCCCCCCAAAATATAATCAATCACAACTTAGTATAGCTTAAAAAAAAAAGCGCAACAGACAGCCTTCAGGGCCAGTAGCGAGAGTCCCCCCCCCCAAAGATGCATTTTTATTTATATTTTTCAACGCAGGCATTTTCATCATATTTGGGTTTGTTTGTCCATCTGTCTGTTTACCATTTCAAAATGACTGCTGTAAAACTAGCCATTAAAGTTTTAGTGGTCAAAGCAAGCAATAAAGTAGTGGCCAAAGACTTTTTCACTGCAGAATATTAGATGCCCTTTTGCTCACTATGAGAAAGTACGTCTTGTCGAGGCAGATACATTTGGGGCTAAAGCATGGGGAGTAGAAAAGAGGCAGTGAAAGATGGCAGGGTATGTGGCATCCAAAAGTGTCGCCTGATGGAATCAGCTCACATCAATATAGTCTGCATCAGTAAACAAGGGCTGCTCTGTGTCTCACAGCAGCGCCGGCGGCTTCTGCCGCTGACGATATGGGACAGATAGGAACAGGCATGAAGATGTGGGGCTGCAGTGGTTTGTGTGGTTTGGGAGAAGATTATTTTGCTCCAGTTTGTAGCTGTCAAGTCTTGTTCTTGTCTTTAAAGGTGATTTTTTTTCTACTGGGACATGGAACACAGATGGATGAGAACTAACAGGAAGGTGAAGAGGGCCAGAGGAATAACATGGGCTAGCTTGTACACAGGGACAAGCCCTGCTGAGACATGGGAGCTGCTGGGGAGAGCCTATTCATGGAATGATTCAGACTCATCTCGTTCCAACAGACAGCAAAGAGCTGCTACAAGTTATATCACATCAGTACAGCAAACAAGCAACACTTACCCCATTTAATTAATGTATTGTTTAGTGCACAATGTGCTGCCCATTCTGGTGTGTGCGCCTGGGCTCCCTCGGGCAATACCTTAAGTAATCGATGAAACAATTGATGGGATAATCGACTCCAAAAGGATTAGTTGATGACAGCCATAATCATAATGTCTTTTTCAGCATTTAAGATTTACAAACCCTGAGTAGAACATGGGCAGGTTGGCCAATATTTAAGCTCAAATGGCAAACTAATGCAAGATACAAGTACTGTATCTTATTTTAAAATATTAAATATGTTTTATTTTTAAAAAAAAAAGAAAAGAAAAAAAGAGTAATCTATGAAGGATAACTACAGCTGAGAAGCTTTTCAGTGCCATTTATTATGGAGCGAAGTGAATTCTTAGTATAACTTGTATAACTACCCTGTTGTGCTGATGGAATACCTTGAACGGATAATATACTGTATATACTTCTTTAAAGATGCATTGTGGAGTTTGACCCTTTTTTACTTGTGACTGCCAGCTCTGACCCAAAGCGTAACTGCAGCCTTTGTGTCAAGCTTGTGCATGGTGCGCATGTGATTACATGGACTGGGAAAAAAAATGCTCGTTTTTCACTTTTCTTGGATTCTGAGGTGGAGTTTGGACAAAAAGCCGACCTTTTCTTGTTTTTTTTTTTCAGTTTCCACACGTCATATGCTAGCTAACACAACACTAGATGTAGATGTCTGCGGGGACGAGCACCCTCCACCACTTTACCCCGAACATTCTATACTGAAGAGAAGATATACTGTAAGCTGATAGGCGCAGTAACAGTCAAAAAGTCAGGGCTCTTTGTACTCATCTGGGTATTAGTGGAGCGTGCATGATGAAGAAAAAAAATCTTTAACAATGCACCTTTAACTGTGTTCTCAAGAAACCATACAAAGTGAATAATGTAACAACAAGGATTCTGACAGTCATGTCAAATGAAGTGGTTGAGGCCATTAATTATCTGCCAAATGACAAAGTAAGTGGATTAGATCATATTTGTGCTGAACATTTTGAACATAAGGTTAGCTCCTCTCCTTGCTCTGTTTTACTAGCCTTGTATTTATTGTATGCTACCAGACTCAGTGTTGTCTGTTTTGTTATTTTGTGTTAACAAGGATACAGCTGGTGAAGTCGGTCTGGATGTGGCATTAGCCTTATTACGGTCCCAAAACTAAAATTCTGTTGCTCGGGTCAAAATACTTGAAAAGGACAATCCATTTTAAAGCAGCATGTTCACACGTGTATTTATGCCTTAAAGGTAATATTTAATTCACTTTTTTTTTTAGATGTTCAAAAGTATTTGGCAACATTAATCACAGGGAATTATTTAAATAAATATTCTCATTTCTCATATGCCTTATACAAGAAATTCTTATACAGTTTGCCATAAAATGTCCCGTTTACATTTTTTGGATGCTTCAAAAAAACAAACAACCTCATTGTTACCCTATTCCACTGCAAATCAATACAGTATAGTGTTTAGCTGCTCCACTTGCACAGATCAGCAGTGACATTTCAAGTGGATTTGCGGCTTAGTGTAAAAAGACAAATGAATGCCTTTGCTGATTTTGTGGATGGATATAGTTATTATTCTCAAAACACTCTGCCCCTGATCCTCAAGGTGGCACAAAGCATGTTCTCTCTGACCCTCAGGCTGGCTTGAGCAGCGGCTGTCATAAGAGGGTGATAAGTGTGACCCGAGTGAAGATAAGGGGTTCATAAAATAGATGGCTAAAGTGAGCAAAGATCACAGATTGTTGGGACATCATAGACATTTTAAATTGATCTACTTTAAGCTCTATTAAGCAAATAGACAAAAGAACAACGCTTATGTAAAATGCTAGCAGACAAAAATAAGCTTCGTCTCCACAGGCAGAACCTTAATGAAGACAACCTCTTCTTTGGAGAGTAATGAACACTGAGCACTCTGTCAGAGGATTGAGAGTAAAAAAAAACCCAAAAAAACAGGGCGTCCTGCAGGGGAGATGGTCGGACGTTAAAGAAGTATTTACTACCTGCCCTGAGAGAATGTGACTCAACTACTCAAGGGCTAGATTTAAGAAAGTGGTGGGTGAATAATGTGCAGTACTGTGTGGACATCAAGGTTAGTGGGTGCCTCCCGGTCAACCCCTTCACGGCCGCCACCCCACGTCTTCCATCCCCCGTTAGTCTTTCGGACACATGGCTGCGCACACACACACACAACCACAGAGCTCTCTTTCCCCTGTGTCCGTCCTTGTGTCTCCTGATGCCCTGGCCTCTGGCATCTCCTCTGTGTCTCAAGTGACAGGCTGGAGATGTGACAGCTGTCCTTATGCCAGACCAAGCCTGGCCAAAGTCAAAACACACAAAAACACATTCATCCACAGAGGCAACACAGGGGCACGACTGCAGGCCTACAAGGGAGGAGGTAAAGAGATCGTCCGCCTTCTTCGCCCAACTTTAAATGTCATGCCTGATGTAATGGGGTGGCTTGACTGACAGCACGGTTGTTGTGCAAGGACATCTCCAGCTCCTAGGCCAGCTGTGAGTGCACCAGCAAGTATATGAATAACATTCTTTGTAACGAGAAATTGACATTGTGAAAATCACAACATGAAATCATGAAAGGAAGGCATGAACTGTTTCTGGATATCAAACGTGACTCTTACGAAACTTATTAAGGTGAAGCTGGGCATACATACGGATTAGCAATTGCATGAGATTTGACCATAACTAATTCATACACACATCATTGCTGTCTTACTTTTTTGTTTTACATAATTTGTCATTTGCCTGTTATTAGGCAGATTTAGAACCTGAAACAAATGTATCATGCCACTGTCATTAAAACTGAAAATTGCATCTTAATTTAAATGTTTAGTCTCCACTAGTCTGGAATGTCTGTCTCTAAAAGAGGACATGCTGTATTGTTTACTGGTAACAATGGTTTCTCATCATTATGAAAACAAACGCATATTGAGTGCACATCTGCTGTCCATGTTCCTCTAAACATGCAAAAACAGAAAGCAAGGAAAAAATATATTACTAATAAATCCAGATGCATCCTAATTTTCATGTAAAAGCAGCATAATACACAGACCATCTATTTGTCCATTACTGCAATTATTTGTTTAGGATTAGGATTAGAGGTGAGCCTAAATCAGCAGACTTTGTGCAAGAGACGGGGGTAAACCCTGGACTGACTGCCAGTCCCAATCATTGGGCACACACAACCACTCAAGTGAACTGAAAACATCTTGGTGCTGAATATAGATGAATATGAGATAAGATTTTTAGGTGAACAAAATAATTGAAACAGACAGGCACGTTGGGTTCAATCTCCTCTTCAGCAGACAAAATGTGTGCTCAATAGATAGTTTAAGTATGAAAACTGACTTGGTCAGTCTAAATTACTACATTCATTTGCCTTTATAACCTCTGTTTTGGTAATGAGTTTTGGATCATTATCTTGCTACAGGTTGAATTATCTCCCAATCAGTTCGTCCACACATATTTTGGCAAGACAAAATGTTTCTGTGACTTTCATGCTCATTTTGCGGTTGCAGTCGTGTTACTTTACCAACGTTGATTAATCATCTCATTGGAGAAGCCAGTAAGACCAAGCCATGACAATAAATCCACTAGGTTTCATAGATCAGATTTTACTGTATGTTTGGAATCACAAGTAGATCTTTTTCATTGCTTCGGTAAACCTTCTGTTCTTGAACTTTCTCCCAGAATTTTGAGTATAAGTGGTTTTACATCATTTGTTGTAGTCTGAAATTTTGCTCACAGAGGCATCTGCAGGCCTCACTCCTGCCCATCATGGAGGGTGTTACAATGTCACTAACAGGTCTTTCTGGGCCTTCACTGGAACGAAGAATTGCTTAAAGAAATGCGCACAACTGCAACTAATACCATTCAAAAAAATCATGGATGATCTTTTTTTTTTGTTGACAAGCAGGTTTGCAAGTATACTCGCATTGCAGCTTGTGCATGCGTACTGATACCAGGCGTCTAAATTCCCCTGTGTTTAACAATGACACAATGTTACATGTTCAATAATACTTGTCTGACCTACCCAGTTGTCTGACACAGCCCTTTATGGTTTGACATAAACCTTGCTGCTAAAACGTCTCATTCCATGACATGAAATGTTGTGATTGAGAAATAAAGTTGAGCATATGATTGCTAATGATTAGGTGGGGCTGCCGCTTGTGGCGAGGGGAGGAGTAGGGCAGCGGTGCACTCCAGGGGCCATGACAATCCTGCACCCTCCACCTCAAATTACAAAACATGCCAGGGCAAGCACAAATCACCACAACCCAAATGGCACGCATATCCAAGAGGACCTAACGTCCTCATCTGAAATATTTACCTTTTCCTGTGCCTGTCTCCCTTTCTCCCAAACACTCCTTCCGAACAAACCCTCATCTCATACTTTGACTTTACACTGTGGTGTGACAAGTTTGGTAGATGATTAACCAGGCTGGCTCATAGCTGTAGAGAAGGCCAAGGATTAATGCTGTCATGAACACAATGGATTAAAGAACACACATGCTCCACCTCGAAGTCATGGTATGGGCCTCAACACACCTTAACACTCATGTCCCAAGTACTGTTTGACAAACTAAATAAGTACAGTACAGTCAGTTCTTTGTTTAGAGATGTGTAATTATAAGGGGTGTGGCACAGAAGCATTTTAAAAAAGTATTTAGTAGTACACTGTAGAACTCCACAGTTACCAGTCAGTGACAAAAACAGGGATGTTATTACGCATTCATTTCCTGCTATTTTCACTGAAGCAACACCATTTGCTCCCGGTTATTTTACCGGATTTTGACTGATTTTGCAAGGCCCACAGAATCTTGTGTTCTATTGCTATAAAAACATGGAACCTACCAAAAGAAATATTAGAGTTTCTTCTTTCACCAGGGAAAATATTTCTATTTGTTTCCGTTTTGCAGCAATTAGTGTTTGAATATAGCTAAGTTTCATCATTATTCACAAATCTGTTTAAAACAGTGGGGGAAAGAGCTTTTTGCAACATGGCCCTGGTTGATCTCTTATATTCTGCTGCCACCTGCTGGTTTTGTAATAACCACCATTGCTTCAAGCATTATCTTCAGGTCAGAGGCTGCATCAAAGCCTTCTGTATGCTGTAGCATAAAAAAAAACATAAAAAGTATAAATATGTCTTTGGGAACATGGTAATATTTAAAATAGAACACATTTATACTTTTTGGGGAGCAAATGAGTAAATAGCAAAGTGAAATTAAAAGAAAAACCTTCAAAGTGTAGAACATTTGAAAAGTTGTTTTAGCAAACATGCTTAGTGGCATTTGAACAAAAGTTTTTATTATTATTATTATTTTTTTTTAATATTTTCCCTTTTACTGCAAATGAATATTGCCTTGAAATATCGGTTATCTGCATCCTTGAATACTAATAATCGGTATCGGCATTGACCCTGAAAAAAACATAATAAAACATATCGGTCTATCATTAGCCTGTACAACTAGAAACAAACCACCAGTGACATATCTTGCTGGGAAAAAAAATCCAGATAATTAAATGATGTTTATAGCAATAAAGTCAACTGTGCGTTTGTTAAATATACAATTGCTGAAGATGGGAACCAGGCCAAAAGCAAACTTCTTTGGAACAAGTACATTATGACAAATGGATGTGTCATTGATATGCACGCAGATCATATTTCACTGAAACAAGTCATTAAGTGACTGTAGCCAAGTGCTACTAATGTGTCACTGATAGCATGTCGTGGCCTTTGTTGTTTGTGCATATGCAAAGGGTGTGATGTTAGGGCTTCTGGCCACAAAGGATGACTCAAGTATGATCACTTGCATGTGCAATATAACATGCATTTTGTGTTTCAGAGTCACTGATTGGCTGCTGTATGTTAATTCTCATTACAGTTGAATCTGACCAACAGTGCTTGCATTGTGTGTGTTTTTTTTTTAACCCAATTGCCAAAATGTTTTATAATCAATTGCACCTTGATTTCACATTGAACATACCTTTTTAAAAAAGACAATGGCTCTCACTGCAGACATTAAGCTGAAAATTTGAAATTTAAACTGAAGACAGTGGTGCAATAGTTTAGGTTGTAGTGGCATTTCTCAAGGCAAAATTGTAATTGCATTAATCGTGCTTCGCCGACAGTGTTTCGGGGTGTTTTTGTCCCACTGCACTGTTAATGAGATTATTTAGTTTTTTTGTGGACCAATGCAACCTATTAGGCCCTAATTTGGGGTTAATGGCACTATTGTCCTAAGATGTGAATTATAAGAACTCAATAGAATTATGAATACATATGATCAAGATGCAAATAAAGGCTGTCATAACCATAGGTCTGAGCAATCACAAAAATCTCATTTAAGAAGAAATACCTGATTGATACCGGAGATTAATACATACATTTATAAATATGTGCCTTGATGAAGCCTATCAGTTTTGTTTATTGTGTAGTTCTATGTTTGATATACAGTTTACAGAGCAGACCTTGTAGATAGTTCCAAAAGGAGAGGCGCGAGAGTTATTTAATTCCTCCAGGGTCACAATAAAACAAAACGAAAGAAAAAAAAAAAAAAACAATCTACCAAGTATATCCAAGTATTTGTTATTATTTGGAGCTTATTTAAGATTTTTCTAACCAAAGCCAAATTAAAGTAACAGAAGCATGCATTAAATTTGCATCACTTAGAATGATACTATGACCTCCACTGCTTGTATTACCACACAAACACAGAACACGAGACACAATACTCCAAATTCTATCTAAATGTTTATCTCAAGGTGGCTTTAATTAAATGAATGCTGATTTAAAATATGGTATTTTATGTGTTTTATTTGAAAGTATATTATTGGTTGGGTATGGTAAGACTACAGAAAGCAGAAGGGCAGATATTTCAGAGCTAAAGGAAAGCCAAATGACCCCAAAGTTGAAAAGAAGAAAACAACACAGCAATGGGAAGATGAACATTTGAAGGTGTTATAGAAACACAACATGCGATGTACAACTTGATATACAGCGAGGGCGGAAAGTAGGCCAGATGGAAGTAATTCCATGGAGGCGTGGGGAAGTGCGTTTGTGTGTGCGTGTGTTTGTGTGCGGGGGGGATAGAATGGTGTTGGGGACGGAGGAAGAAGAGCAGGAAAGGGGGGTGGTGGAGTGGATGCTCTCCTGAGAATACTCGACTGCTCTGCAGGGGTTTCGAGCTCAACCAGGTAGGTGGGAATGTTCATGTGGAGAAATAGCGTGGGTGGCTTAAGGGGGTGGGGGTGACAGTGGATCGAAATCCCCAAGGGAGACAAGAGTAAAGCGTGACCTTTGATATGAGTGAGTCATGTTGGGGTCACTGGAGTATTTGGGGGAGAATTTGAGCTCCATGCTCCCTTCCGCAAATCCAACGGCTGTGACTTTTTTTTTTTTTTTTTTTAATATTTTTTATAATGAATTTGAAATCCTTGAATTAGTCCCTTCAAATAATATTTCAGCAATCACTCTTTTTAAAGGCTTGTAGCATTTTACTGCTTTAATGACACAAATGATGCTGTGAAAAAGTATTTGCCAAAAAATTTACTTTGTTGCATAGTTTCCCTACTCCAGCATTGAAGATAGTCAAATAAATGTAAATACCACACCAATGATAACCCAAATAAACAAAATGTCATTTTTTAATGGCGATTTATTTATGAATGGCAAAAAAAAAAAAAAAAACATTTAAAACTACCTGGCCCTGTGTGTAAAAAGTACTTGCCTCCTAAAGCTGGTTGCGTCATCCTGGACTGCAACAACTGAAATCAAACTTTCTCTGTGAGACTTTCAAAATATATTTTGAGCTATTTTGTCACACTTTTCCTTGCAGCATTTTTTTTTAAAATAAAGCAACACTGTAGGGTTGTCAAGTATGAACAGCCTTTTTATCTACCACCATGTCTTCTGGCATTGAAACAACTTGGACAAGTCTGCTCCCTTGCCCATTACTTCGATCTCATCCAACGTGGAGCCGTGTGATTTTGCATCAGACACCGAGCAGGTGAGAAGAACAAAGCAGTCAAACAAAGGAAAGAGTTTCTTGAGGTATGTATGTGAGTGACATATATATAGTGATGATGTAAATCTCCAGTTACGAATGTCCACGGCTGTTTTGGAGAAATTCACAAATTTCCACTTTAGCCAGAGTTTTTAGAACCTACATTTTGAATCAAAACAATCAAAACGTGTGGGTGGCAGAGCAAACTTATAATATTTGGCGATATGACCAAAAAATTTAATTGATATTTTTCCCCCCCAGTCATTTTGGATTATTTGGATTTTAATCGAAGTAATAAACACAACAAACATTTCAGTTTCATTTATTAAATAAATAAATCCTGCACAAAAATGTTCAGACAACAATAATGTGTACTGATTCTAAATCAGTTTTAATATAAATTTAACATTCTTAGTTTGTGCATGAAGTGCTTAAATGCCACAATTAAGTTTGTTACTAGCATTCTGCCACTTGTGCAAAATTACAACTCTCAATAACATTTAGAATTTTGATAATACAATTTACAAAATAAAACAGTTTGAATAGTCCAGAAGTGTATTTATTTATGTGCACCTCAATTTCACAATTTAGCTAATTTTCTGATCGTTGATTTTTAAAATGACGAATTAATCGAATTAATTTGATTTATTGCCCAACCCTAAGCAAACTGCAGAAAAATATCTCGCATTTACTGCTGTCACTATTGATTAGTCTATCGATTATTCGAATAATCAAATACATTTTTATTTCATATTTAAATGTTTTACGAAAGCATTTTGTTTATTAATCTGTGATTGTTGTTTATTTCGTATTTCATATTAGTATGGTGATTTAAAAAAAAAAAGGGAGATTGATGTACTCGTCAACCTTTTTTAAATTGATTATGTTGTCCGGTCATTGCTTATTTTGATTGAACACAGAAAATAATCATTATTCTTCCATGATAATTGATTACTTGTCGATTAATCAATTAATTTTGACAGCTCTACTCTTGTTTGCAAAATATGTGTAGACTAGGCCTTAGTAGTGATGGAATTGCTGGGTTTGCCTGGCATGTTTTGTACTTGCAGTAGTTCAGCAGATGTTGTTTTTTTTCCAGGGAGGTCTTGGCAATAAGTCACGCGCGTTAATGACTATAGATAGGTAATTATATGATTTATTTTACATGCCCAAAGGCACAGGTGTCCTTTGAATTCAGAAAGGTCATACACAACTATCACAAGATGAAAGCATGCTACTATTATGAGAAGCAGCTTCAGCTAGACTCCTAATAAACTTGCCCATTCTGTGACATTTTCTCAGCAGGCTAGAAGTGTGGACTACCAGATGCTAGACCACCTGGCAGTGGCCTCTGGAAGGATTCTAAACATGTTGGTCATATGAAATACACCAATGGATGGTTATGTTTTAAAGCTCTGACAAGAAGGCTGAAATATCAACAAGAAAGGAAGTCAAAATGAAGCACAAACTTCCACCAAGACCAATAACCCATTCTTCAAAAATTATTTAAACTGCTACTGACTTTTGTCCATAGATGTATCTGTAATATTTCACATGTAGTAAATCTGCCGGTGTTACTCCTGAATCTTCCCTTTTTGAACTCCAAAATGTAATGAGATTTTTCTTGGGTCATACTGTCTACCAGTTTTGCATAATCCTACAGACAGACAATCAAAGTGAAAATTCATGGGAGAAGGAGATCACAGATCCTACTTGCCAGAGGTAACAATTACAAACTTAAAGTACAAGACAAAACTTCTGTCAAGGCAAGCACACTTCAAAACTCAGGATTGAAACCGCATTACCAACTTTTTAAGAGCAATATGGACAAAATAGGAAAATCAAAGCAATTAATCTAATCAAATTAATTAATTAATTAATTAAGTATTAGCATTAGTAGTATTTTTTTCATCCACCCAACCAGCCACCCACCCATCCATCCATCCATCCATCCATTCATAAAGCCAGCCAGCCAGGCCCTGGGAAAATATACCAGCATTCAGTAACAGATACAGTATAAAGGAATGATAATCACATCTTTAGAGTAAGAATTCCTAATTTACACCTACTTCCCATTTTTGTTTCAGAGATGTGTGACATTTGGAATTCATCTTCAAGCGTATAGCAAGCTATAATACATCTACCATTAAAAAGCCACATAATTGTTTATCTGAGTGGAAGCACTGGCTGGCCTTTTCAGATTTCAATCGTACACTGCATTAGTGAAGCCCAAACTGGCAATTACTTGACGATGTCTTTTGGGCAACTTGCTTTCCTACTAAATGCCATGTCACAATGCTAAACAGACACGCCATCCCTTTGCAACAGGACTTTCAAAAGCACAATGAAATCAAAATGAATGCAGCTTGATATATTTAATTTTCCTTAATTTAATCACAACAAGCTTTGTATTCTGTATTTTTTTAGCTTTGTATTTTCAGAGTTAGTATTAACTGTAAATTGTAAATGATTTCTGAAAAATATCCAATATTTCTTTTGCATTTGCAAGTTAGAAGACTGCAGCCACAATCAAAATCTCTATCGCTAAAATTACATTTTCACATTTTTTTTTTAAAATAAATAAATTAAATTAAATCACCCAAGATTTCACAGTTTTAGATATTTTTCTCTTCAGAGAAAAAAAGATTTAGATGCAATGAATCTAAACATTTTTTTACACAAAATTATAATTTTTCTTATAATTCCCCAAAATTTTCTTAAAAAAAAAATCCAGTTTTTGTGATATTTCAAAGATTATCGTTCATTAAATGCTCTTTTTCAAAGTAAACTTGGACAATAATTTCCCCTGACTAGAAACATTTCCATCATTATGAAAAACATTTTTAAAAAAAACAGTTTTTCCAACAACACTAAACATGCACTTAACCTTCACTTGAGGGACAAAATCATCTTTGTCTGGTGAACAACTGCAGTGAACAGACTCGAGGGCTGTAGAAAACATTTCACTGCAACTTCAGCAGGGAAAACAACTTTTTTGTGTAGCTTCGAATGCAGAGCTGAGGCAACAAGCCACATAGGGACATTTGGGATGAACCTACAATTATTTTATAGCTCTTAAGATTCCTGAGCTTCTGAGTCACTGTTTACCATGCAAGTGCACGGCAAGGCCACAAATTACAACCACTTGCTTTGGGACAATCTCCTGAGAGTCACGCAAAAGGAGCACACTTTTTCTTGGAGCAAGCTAGGTGGTGTAAATATAAAGAGAAAATGTTGTCCACTGTCTGTGCTACTCGGCACCAATAGCATGTATTTTGTCAGAAAGTGTGTTATGTCAAAAAAGAAAGACAGTAAATAGTTAAGACAACAAAGCAGGCTGCCATGACTGACGTGATATTTTAATCACAGCCCCAACAGATCCTTAATGATGGGTCTAAGAGTCATACACTATGAGACACAATTTTTGTGTGTCACATTCACATGCGACAAAGTGGCATGTCCATGAAAATGTGTACGTCAATATATGTGCGTGTATTTAAGTATGTTTGTTCGTGCATTGAAGTGTTGTTTTTGAGACCCTGTAGAGAATTGTGAAAGACTTGTGATGAAATAGTTTTTTCTTCAACTTCTCCAAAAGCTCAACTGTCAAACAAAGAGGGACAAAAGCTGGACTGAAAACCACAACAACGAAAGCTCCATGAGTAGTTGAGAAAGATGTGACAATTATGTGGCAACCGGAAAGGAAAGGTAACCGCAGCTCTGACAGATTGGGATTGTAGTTGATGTTTTATAAAGCCATCTTCTTAAAACTTGAACATTGTAACAATCTACATCCCAAAATGCATTATATGTTTAACTAAGTAACTGATCAATTCATTTAATTCATTCCAATTTCAGCTCAGGCCTTCCTGTGTGGAGTTTCAATGTTTTCCTCTGGCTTCATGTGGGTTTTCTCTGGGTACTTTGGTTCCTCTCACATTCCAAGAACACGTCTGGTTTGTTTACTGAAGTCTCTAAATTGCCCATAGGTGTAAATGTTTGTATGGCTTTCATTGGCTTGTGATTGACTGGTAACCAGACCACTGAGTCCAATGTGTACCCCCGGCTCTCCCCCAGCTGTTAGTTGGGACAAGCTCACCAACGGCCTTGAACTACAGAAGCGCTTGAGAATGGAGCATTGTGCGTATTGTAGGCAGAGGCTACAGAGTGGTGTTAGATTTGTGCCATAACTACAAGCAAATAAAGGGACATTATGAGCACAAAAGCATGTTTTTTTTTTTTTTATAGCGCACAAGATACATTCTTAAGACTCTAGTCCACCGACTGCTCGCCTGCTGAGCCTAAGAAGAAGCTGTCGAACCAAGAAGTGCGCACACACTTTACTACAGAGTGTGGCTTAACTATTAAAAAAAAATGAACAGTCGAATCAGTATAACTCTTGCAATAAGATTATATTGTGCATACTATTCTGATAAAATACCTCCAAGTGATTACGTGGTGAAGAAGAGTAGGAGTTCACTGCTTTTGACGTGCGAGTCTAGTGTTAGCATTGCACTCAAGTCACAATCAGACATTAATGGAAAAAATGGCAATAATGAGTTTGCTAAAAAGTAGGGATGTTCAATACTAGTACGAGTAACCAACTCTTGGGGAGTCACCAATACCAAATACCGTAATACTAGTACTTTTCACACATTAAAAAAATGGGAAAAAAGTGACAAATAATAATAATAATAATAATAATAATAATAATAAAAGACATCCATCCATTTTCTTAACCGCTTGTCATCACAAGGGTCGCGGGGGGCGCTGGAGCCTATCCCAAAGACATACATATGCAAAATATAATTTTTCCTTAAAATTGCATGAAATTAATGGCAAGTTTCTATTCTTCTTATTTTCTATTTCCTGATTGTAAAACAGCCACTAGAGGGCGGCTGATCCTGGTATCGGCCGCTGTCGCAAGTACAGATACCTTGAAATAAAGCTGGGTATCAGCCAGACACCAATACCTGGCATTGGTACTCGCCCATCCCTACTAAAAAAGATAAAGAACTCCAATCCTATACTTACATTATATGAGCATTGAATGAAGGTTAATGCAACTGTAAACAGGAATTGCACAGAACAAAAAGCTGTGTTTAGAGAAGGACCTAAACTAAGGTTAATCAATTCCATTCTCTGTATGAGTGCACCCTTGAGGAGTTAAGCAAAAGAAAGCTCGAAATATATATATATATATATATATATATATATATATATATATATATATATATATATATATATATATATGGTTACAAAGCTTAAATAACAAAACAAAACAAAAACCTCGACTAAAAATAAAAAAAAATTAAAAAGAAAACAACTAAAATGTAAGTAACTCCAGCATAAAATGTAAAAGCCGAATACAGCATTTCACTTGAAAATAAAAGCATACCACAAACACCCCAATATACAAGGAAAGGTTCACTCAAGCGTGGCTGGAAAGATTTTGTATGGAATAATTTGAGACCTCTAGAATAGAGACACACCTTCTCATCCAATACTATATCCGACAGACACTACAAACTCAGCGTCATCCCTGAAGAGTGGAAGCTGTGTTTATTGTGGCTGGGAAAATGAAAAAGAAAATCTAGTTACAGCTAAGTTTCCCTACTGTAGGTGTACAGTACTACCACTTGCATCCATATGGTGCGCATATACTGTTGGCAAACTTCAAAATGAATGACATTAAAATCTTAAATTCAACCATTGAGAAATCCTAAAGCTTAACACTGCACTGCCAGTAACACTGCAACACGCCTTGTCCCCTCTACTCCCTTGACAAGCCTATAAATACCCTCAATCTGTCATTAGTTTCTTCTATGTGACCACTGGGGAAAATGGATGCACACTAACTCCTTCTGGTGGGGTAACAATGGCATTGGTGAATGGAGAATGATCAAGTACAATTTAGGAAGACCATTTGGTTTCCTTTTCACCCTATTTGCAAGATATTACTGAGGCTGATTTTAAACAGCAGGAGAATGCAAAATCAAAATTAGCCATAAAAATAATTTGATGAAAATGCTTTGGTGAACCATGCAATTTGACCAGAGTAAAATTAGGGGGGTGGAGGAGGGGAGGTCAGTTTTACACTGGGGGTGAGACACCATTTGATGAGTGAAAGATGTAAAAGCATAATTATCAGTTGTTTAAAAAAAAAAAAAATCACATTTACAGAGTCTATTACACTCCAATGCAGTATTTCTGTGGAAACATTTAGAGTTCAGTTAAGTGTTTTGTAAAATTTTGAAACAATGTTTGTAGAGGAGACAGCACAGTGTCCGAGTGGTAAGCACATGTGCCCCAAGGCAAGGAGCTTTGGGTTGGGTTCAGGGATTTAATCCAATAGTTGAGGCAGCACAGCATCATCGTGGTTAGCACTATGACATCACAGCAAAAATTTTGTGGGTTTTAATTCCAACTGTCAAAGTCTTTCACGGTGAGTTTTTCATGTTCTCTCTGCTTGTGTGTTCCATGTCCTCTGGCTCACCCACAAAAACAAAGTACCATCACTAAAAAAAGAAGAAGCTTAATTTCTGCTAAATGTAGTCTAGGGGGCAATTATTTATTCAATTGCAGAAAGGAGGGCTTCTTTTATTGTAAAAAATAAACAATATCACCATTATACTACAATTCATATAAAAGGTAAACGTGTGTTTATGTGCATTATGAACAAATGCGATGAAACGTCCCAATCTAACAAGAACAAAATTCATCTAAACTTTCTAACATAAATATGGATGCACACAACAAAGCAGAGTCTACTGAAGTGCTTATTGCCATGAAAGAACCTCGGTGGACACAACTAGAAGAGCATCATTAGTAGCTACTGTGCAAGGGACTCATTTACAACATCCCGTAAGACTTCACACTTAAATTAATTCGACACTGTTCGCATTCTTTGAAACTGCTGTCTAAATTAGCAGTGGCGTCCAAATGGGCTCAGCACTTAACCCTTTAGCGTCCATGTGCCAACAATAGCTTCAATCAACTGAGGTAATAGCATTTATGAGCCATTTATTTTTCTGAAGGGCTTCTATTTGAGAAAGACCTTTACTGTCCAAGTGAATCACTTAGATTGTTTGCTTGGATGAATTTAATAAATTCCTAAATTGACACATGTCCTACATCTCAATAAGTTTTGAGAATCCCAATTGAAAATGCTGATGGCTGCCTGCCTGTGTCAGTTCTGTGGCATACTGTATGCTGTAGTTCAAATTATCATAGAGAAAAGACACACACATGCACAATACACACACGGACCACACAACAACAAAAAAAAAACACAAATCCCACAAAATACAGCCACCAATAGCTCTGTTGCTGGTGGCAAGGGTCAGTGCTTGTGGGACAAACAAAGCTCAAGTGAAGTGAGAGCAGAGGGTACCAACATGAACGTGCTGTCACGCCACACTGATCCGTCTGGACATTCAGTAGCGTCTTGCACATACATATATTGTACAAGAGCAGGAGATAAAGCAGCACACACTTATATTTTCAAACAAATAACATTTATGGTGGGTAGTAGGTGTAACGCTAATATAGATGTGGTCCTTTTGTTTGTCCCACATGATCTTCATAGGGAAAATGTGATTATAACAACCACCATGGAGGTTCCATCAATGTGGGTTTTTGGTGTAATTTTTGATTCACTTTGTTTACTGATGGGTAAACATTTCCCATTATATTTTGGTCAGAAACCAAACATTGGTCACATCATGAAAAACTACCAAATCAGATTTTTTTTTGCAGTACAGTCAAACCTCAACTGTTCTTGTTAGATTTTCAGCACAGTCCCTTTCACTTAATTCATCCATTCCGCTTACATGTCAATCGAGAATACAAACATGCCACATAAAATTTCACTATTTAGGTAATAAAGGCTTTATATTAACTGCCCAACTCTGGAATTGCAGTAGGTCATGTCTGGGAGGAATCACTAAAAAAAATTCTGTCAAGGAAAAGCTTGTGAAAAACTAATTACACGTCTTTTTCCCCAAGATGCACATTTGATTGAAACTACATTAATTAAAAAATATCTTAATGATAATCGCTGGAAGTCAGAATTTGATAATGAGTTGAGTGAATGTCCTAAATAACCAATTGACAGTTCTTTGCCATTCATACACAGTACAGGCCAAAATTTGGGGCACACCTCATTCAATGTGTTTGCTTTATTCTCAGAACTATTTACATTGTAGATTCTCACTGATGGCATCAAATCTAAGAACGAACATATGTGGAGTTATGTACTTAAAAAAATGGAGATAACCGAAAACATGTTTTGTATTTTAGTTTCTTCAAAATAGCCACCCTTTGCTCTGATTACTGCACACACTTGGCGTTCTCAACTCTGAGAACTCCTTCAATACTGTTGGAAATCTTTTTCAGGTAACGACTCTTGAAGCTCATCGATGGAATACCAATAGTGTGCAAAATAATCATCAGAGCAAAGAGTGACTATTTTGAAGAAACTAGAATATAAAACGTGTTTTCTATTATTTCACCTTTTTTTTTTTAAAGTACATAACTCCATGTGTTCATAGTTTTGATGCCTTCAGTGAGAATCTACAATGTAAATATTCATGAAAATAAAGAAAATTCATTGCATGAGAAGGTGTGTCTAAACCTTTGTCCTGTACTGTACGTACAATCTTGAATCTTTATATGTGCCTGTAATTCACATATAGCACTCATCGGCAATAATTTATTGCACGATATTATAAATTCCATATATTAATGAATTAATAATCACCTGTAAATTCTTTAAATGTCATCTTTTTCCTTCGCTACATTCACAAATGCCAGAGATGGCCGAGTTTCCAACTGTAGCAGTCAATCACTCATCCTATGGATGTGATCAGGTGGTCCTTCTCCAATTTCCTTATTTTTTCTCTGGTCTCATATCCTTTCTTTACATCCAACTTAATATTAAACTACTTTTTCTTCATCTGAGCCTCAGGTGACTGACACTGACAGCCTCTGGAATAAAGGCCCAGATATCGTTTTTGTCCGTCATCGACAGGCCAGTGCCAATGCTTTGAAAAAGTGTTGTTTTCCTTCCCGTTTACAGGTGACAATCATATTTTTTAACAATCAACTTATAGGACATATACTGTAAAACACAGCTACAGTAAGGCATAAACAAATAAAGAGTATTTGTAAAGCATTAAAAATGCTGACAACCCAAAAAGTCAAGGTACAATAAAACAATGAGACTGTAAAAAAGCCCAAAGGCCCACATAACTGCCAACATACATCGTGTGCATTTCATTAACCATCCTTCATTTCTGGTCTCTCTATATCCTCCCAGTCCAAACCGTTTCATTTTGGCCATGACAGGCTGCAACCCCTTAAAATAATAAGTCAACTAGCATTCTTTCCCACGCCCGCGGCCTTCCAGTAGACGCAGGTAGGTAAACATGTCCACTGTAGTGAGATGAAACCACACAAATGCTTCGCTCCAGGTAGCGGTTGTCCTCCATAGCGCTGCGGCCGCTAGCCACAGCTAAGCAATTTCTACCTGTGTAAGGGTGCCTATGTCTAAACACATTTCTGCTTTATTGCCAAATCCACTGTCCTCCAGCAAGGACAGTGATGGGATGTGGATTTAAAACAGTGTCCACTGTCTGGCCTCTACCTTCACTAACTGGCAAGTCATCATACTGCTGAAGTGTTTGCAGAGATAGAGTATAATAGTTTTGGATTTTTCATTATAATTATAGTTTTTATTTCATTGTGCCTTTTCACTTACAAATTCAGTTACTGTAGTTTATATTAGTTTTAAAAGTGGATTTGCAGGTTAATAGTTCTTATTTTCTGAAAATGCTTGGTTTTAATTAGGTTTTTATTATTAGTATTTTTTAATACAGGTATGTGTTGAGTGTGAGGTTAAAAAGGTCACAATAAGTATTGTGTAGTAAAGAAACAAAAGATACCATTAAAAAAAAAACAAAAAAACAATACAATAACCAGCTCAGTGGACTAGTGGTAGAGTGTCCGACCTGAGACTGGGAGGTCATGGATTCAATCCCTGGCCGGGTCATACCAAAGACTCTAAAAATGGGACCCATTTGCCTCCCTGCTTGACACTCAGCATTAAGGGTTGGAATTGGGGGGTTAGATCACCATATGATTCCCGAGCACGGATGCTGCTGCTGCTGCTGCTGCTGCTGCTCACCGCTCCCTCAGGAGATAATCAGTGAATCTTAAGCTTATGGATATGCTTCTAAGATTACACAAAATTGTAAAAAATTTAATGAATTGTATCTCATGCAATTCTGAAAAAGTCAATAGTACCAATTAAACTACTGTAGCAATGTCTGGAGTAGCCATATGTGGTGTAGTGGGAACCTACATTTCTTGCAAATTAATTTCATTATCCACAATAATTTCTCAAGAATATTTTACGCTGCTCCCCCAAAAGAAAAAAAAAAACACCCTTCAAAAGATGATTTTCTTTTGTACTTGAGTAATGTGCTCCCATAAAATGTAATAAAAATAAATTTAAAAAAACACTGAAGAAAAAAGTAGTATTTGTATCATAATTTGTTATAGAGACTACTTGTGTTCAGACACTTCCTCATTGCTGTTGCCGCTTTGCATGATATCATAAAAAAGAAGAAGAAAAGGTACCAGGTATGTGCCGAATGTCTTTAAAGTAGGGATGCACGATAATGCTATTTTCAACAGATATCGATAAACAAATAATTTAGAAAGTGCCGATGTTGATAACCGATCCGTAAGCCGATAATTGTTTGCAAAATTAATTGAATACAAATATACTTTCGAGTCCTACTATAAGGCTAACATGTACAAATACATTGAAAAATTGTGAAAGCACCATGAATTGTATTGACTTGCTGCTTCAAAGACAACCAGTACCTCATTTTGAGTTTGCCAAAACAAAACAGTCATGTTAAAAAAAAAATAAAAAAAAATGCAACACAAAATTGTAAGGGTAACATTTTAGGGAGACACGGTAAAGAAAGCCCACACTGGCAACTGCCATGTCGCCATGATGCATCTTCTGTGAACACGAGGTCGCGCGCATTATGACGTCACAAATATGCAACACTACCGTAGGAGAGGAGTTGGGCACAACGACAACAGATGGACCAACGTGGCAAATATATTATTATCGGCAAATTTCTTTACTATGTGGTTCATCTGTTTGATGTCGAAATGGTCGATAATTATCTTCCACCGATATTATCGTGCATCCCTACTTTGAAGATGACAGATCACTGCAAAAATGGGGTGGCAAAATTGACTTGCTCTGGAAAATATTTCTTGCTGTCTGGGGAACACACTTTTATACAAAACACGAAATCGGGTAAGACATGCTTGTGGGGTTATTTGTGTGTTATTACGGCCATTTACTTGCCTTGACCTTTTTGAGACAAAACAATTTGTAAAGCTGTCATGATTCTCGTTGAGCAAAAATTATGTTATGTAAATTTGTCACCAACATCAGGCTGCAGCCGCGAGGAATGTTATACATGCGTTTAGCTAACAATGTTTACATTGCATTATGTCAGAAATGCTTGTTAAAATGGAGTTAAGAACTGTATTCAAATGTTCAAATTTCAAAGTCATGATGCGTAATAAATGATCTCACACTTTGGACAATCTGTGACAATTTCTTGCTTCTCTGCCATCATGTCAATTCATTTCTGAACGGATTGTTTTGCATTCGCTGCAGTAACTGTCCAGATAACAACGTCTTGAGGCTATTTTGTTTCCATCTTTTTTGTAATAAAATTGACACTAAAAGTTACTCTAGTAATTCTTTAAGCGATCAATACAAAGGCTATAGTAAAACCAGCTGAGCCGAAATAAAAGCACTTAAATTGAACCCAAAGAGCATAATTGCTGGCGTCGGGCCGAAACCTCTTAAGTCGCAATTAGGCAAATTATATATACATTTAAAAATCTATACTTTTGGTCTGTCCACACGTGTAAAGTGTAATTTTTACGAATTATTGACCAATCTAAAGTGTTTTGGCCCGACGCCAGCGATATCTATGTAATTAATTGCCAAAGACAAAAAACACTTTTTTTTTTGGGTGTAATTAACTCTTTGACTGCCAAGGACGTTAAAAGACGTTCTCCAATTTTTTAAATTTTTTTTTTGGAAACGGGTGGAGGAAAGCCTTGGCCAGCTGTGGTGAAAGTTTCAAGCAGATCTAGTTAGCCTAATGACTATTTTTGGCCCCTAGATGGCAGCAATGACTCTCTTTTGACAAGATTGGGTAGGCGTCAGTAGAAGACGTGAGGCGGAGCTAGAGGGGACAATGGCTGGGGAAGGGAAGAGAACATGGCGACCGGTTGCAAGCAGCTCACGCTCGAGCATTTTTTTTCAAAGACGAAAAGCATCGACCAACGCTAAAGAGCACATTGATGACGAGGATGATCATCATCGATGATGATGATGGTGACTCCGAGGTTGGAAGCATTGACGCGGCAGTAGAAGACGTGAGGCGGAGCTAGATGGCTGAGGAAGCAAACAATGGCAACCGGTTGCAAGCAGCTCACACTTGGGAATTTTTTTCAAAGACGAAAGGCATCGACCAACGCTAAACAGCACATTGATGACGACGATGATCATCATCGATGATGATGATGGTGACTCCGAGGTTGACGCCGAAGTTGGAAGCGCTGACGCGGCGGCTATGACGACGTCATAAAGGTTCACGGGCTAGCGATGCTAACACCGGAAAACGCGGAACACAACCGAGCACGCTCAGGCGGACGTTCAATCGGACGACGAAGAGTACCCCGAGTCCAATGCATATTCATCGGAGGAGTGGGTACAGTCTGCTACTTGCTATTCCCCGGAAAAAAAGGCCGTCAAGAAAGTGTAACGTCTGCACGCGAAACGGACAATCCAAGTGAAACGTATCTGTTGTGCAAATCCTGCTCCGTCTCCTTGCACGCAGGGCAGTGTTACAAAAAGAAAAACTGTATTTGAAACATCCACATAATTGTAAATAGTACCACAGTTGCACACATTTGTAAATAGTTTGCGAAATTGTTTTGTCAAATTGTTACACTGTTGAATGGAAATAAACGTATTTTGCAATCTAAAAACACTTTTTCATTGTTGGTGGTGGTGTATTACAGAAGTAAAGCACTATTTAGGTGTTTGTGGCATCATTCATGGACAAAAAGAAGTGTAGAATTCACTAGAGTGCATGAAATAACATCGTTTCACAAAAAGCTCTCTTTCTCCGCTTTTTGCTTCAAAACAGAGCATTTCGGTGAAACTAACCATTTTCTATTGTTGATTACTAAAGAACAGAATAAGGTAGAAACAAACTTTTTTTTCTGATGAAAGATGAGAGTTCAATCTTTCATTTGGTAGTATATGTGTTTCCATAGTTAAAACATAACATTTTCTGTGGACCTTGAAAGATCAGTCAAAATGCTTAAATCGGCTGGCACTGGCGACATCCCGTTTCTGAAAACGTCTGTCAGTCAAAGATTAAAAATGATTTCAATTAGTTTTGTAAACTGAAAAGGATGTTTCAGTCAGTTATTTAAAATTACTTTTGTTAACTTTTTAATATAATGACCTTGGTGCAGATAACCACCCGTTATTCACAGAGAGAACATTTTCAAAGGTTTTATATGCAACAATACAATTATCGGCACAACTACATTAAAATGATTTTCTGTTGTCAGTAGCTTCTGTGGACAATGTTTCAACTTGGCTGTGAAGCACAAATCTGCCTTCTCTTTCCTTCCACACACAAAAAAGTTATTATTCAATTGTAAAATAATTGCTGTAGAAAATTAAGTTACAGTCTCCACTTGTCTCACATAAAGTCAGGGTTCTGTTCCACCATCTAACGGAAATACCATATGCGGATACAAAGATAAAAGATGAATAAATCTGCAGTTCAATTATTCCGCAGCACCAATAATGTGCTATTACATAAGACATGTGTAGCTCAGGAAATTAACTGACCCCAGACAGCATTTATACCGACTAGTAATTGCATAATAACTGTCAATGTGAATATTCCGCTCATACATTTTGGGGATAAACTGTCAGCGAAATCCAACATATCTGCTGCATTATCCATTTCTCTCTGTTGCGTAGGCGGACAGGGTGTAGTCTCATTTTTATTACTCTCCACTATGCAAGTCGAAGCTCATCGTTAATTTCCAAGCGTAAAACTATGTATGCCATAGTTGACAACTATAGCACTACAATGCATGTGAGTGAAAAAAAAATGTGATTAGGAAACAGGAATGTCCAATCAAGTAAGATTTACTGATTTTTTTTTTTTTTTTAATACATCTAGTATCTTTATGACAACCATTTGTTTGCACAGCACAGCATCATCAGCACAGTTTATAAATTTAAAGGTTTTCTACTGAAACCTGTTGAATATACAAGTGACAGCTTGTTTGTCACTAACAGAATTGTATGCAAGAATGAAGTGAGAAACTTTCCTTAAAAAAATGCAGGTAGACACAAACAACACATTCAGCACCAGCAATCATCCTTTAAATTATGTTTATCCCACAAATCCTGCCTGGTGAACATGAAGACCACAAGAATGAGATATTAACGCAATTCCAGGTCTGAGACACATAGGAACAAAAGGGTGGTGTGAGACTGATGATTGCGGCTATTTGCCATATGTTTAGCATCATTTCCTGAAACAAACGTGGACCATGCTGGCGAAGGTGAAAGAGCCAAAGCCTCCAGCATCATGCAGGCAAAGACAGGACAAGTGACAAGAGAGAGACAGATAGACAGACAGACAGAGAGAGAGAGAGAGAGAGAGACAGACAGACAAACGGAGAGCGAGACAGACAGAGACATAGCGAGAGAGAGAAAGAGAAACAGAGAGAGAGAGCGAGAGAGAGAGATGAAAAGAGACAGACAGAGAAAGAGAGACAGACAGACAGAGGGAGAGAGGGAGAGAGAGAGGGGGAGAGAGGGAGAGTAAAGCCTCCAGACACCACGCAGTTCAGAGCAGATCAGGAGTGACGGCTTGCTGATTAGTCAGCTCACAGCCCCTTAAGACTGGAGTCCACGTTCAAGCACACGGCATGAAATTATTTTAAACCAATCCGACCTTTGCCAGTTTTGCCTATGCAAAGCATATGGACACACATACAGTATGTGGAAACAAGTTGTATTGCACCACATTCAAACAACATCTTGAGGATGGTGATGAATATGTTATGTGAATGTGTTAAACAATCATGATGTTTAGTTCATTACCTTGAGTAGATAGATTGGGATGTTGCTGAAGTCCACAGGGAGTTTCAGAAGAAAGCGAGCTGAGAACTCCCCTGTCTGTAATACAAGAAATTGAGAATTTTACAATGTGACACAAGAGATGTCTACCCACCTAGCAGGCTAGCGGTAAAAGCCATTGTTGCACCTGTTCCTAACTTCATGAGATGCTGCTGAAAGAGGCCCTTTTGATGTTCACATGATCAAACTGGGGAAGGCTAAGACGAAAGGAGGAAAGGCTTTGAACAATGTGTGGACTGCTGCATGCTGTTCTTCATGCCCTCACTACAAGTGGTCATAATTATTTAGTTTTTTTAGTTTAACCAAAGTGCTAAATAATCTCCAGAAAAAAATAAGGTTGTATTGCTGGTGAAATTAGATTCATTTTCATGACTGCCAAGCTTCACTGAGCTCAAGAAAAAGGGAAAAGCATCAAAATGCTGCAAATTATAAGCGACTTGACTTGCATTTACAGAGCATGCATATAACAGACCCCTTTCAAATAGTGCTGAACCGTGCAGAAATTGCTAACATATTGGTAAGTGAGCACTGTACAACTTCAGAACCATTTGTTACCATAGACATACAATACATGAAGTGGTTGGGCTGTATGTTTGCAATTTTATAAATAACAACATTGATTCACTGAATTATCAATTGCAACTTACTTCAAACTTCTCTACTCAATTTTGGCAGTGTGCATCAAGAACAACAATGTTCATTAACCATCTATCCATCCATCAGTTACCTGTACCGCTTAGTTTCATTATTTTCTCCATGTGTAACATGTGCAGGGTGACACAAAAAAAACAGTCATCACCTAAACTTGAATAACTTTAGAAATAATTAATCGATTATTTTTATTTTTCAGATTTACCAAGAAGATTTCATGTTCTAAGAGTCTACCAAATTTGACCTTCGAGATGCCATGGACTACTGAGGAAAAGACATTTATAGTTGAGGCATATTTTCGGCTGAAGTCTATCCACGCAGCTCAATTGCAATTCAAAGAACGGTTCGGATGTCGTGAATTCCCTGCCCACTCAATGATCTACAGATGGGTCAACAAGTTCAGAACCCATGGGACTGTGCATAACCTCAATGGTAAAGACACTAACAGACAATCACACTCTGGACGTCCAAAATCATCACGGACACCACACAACGTTGCTGTAGTCAGAGACTTTGCTGTCCGCAGCCTAAGCAAGTCTGTGCATTGGCGAAGTCAGGAGCTTGGAAACAACCGGGAGTCTGTGCTGAGAATTTTGATAGCAGATCTGTCTGTTAGTGTCTAGAACACTGGGGCGGAAGGGGAGATGGGAGCACTGGGAGACGGGCGGCACCCCCGAACCCCAGGCCCAGCGGGGAAAGGTCCCGGTCGTCACGCCAGCGTACCTAGTGAAAGCTAACCCTGTTACTGAGTTCGCCAGCTCGCCGACTGGCAAACTCTACCCCTACACCGTGGATCTGACCCCACCTAGTGTATATACAAGTGTGTGTGTGTGTGTGTGTGTGTGTGTGGTGCATTAAAATTGGGAGCAGGTGAGATGGAGCAGAGGGAAATGATATCCCCCCGCTCCGATCCACATGCTTCCCAGACGTGTCGCTGTGAAAATATTTCCTACCAAACTGTTCTTGTGTCTAGCAAATAGATGCTAAATTGTCTGTGAGCTTATGTTCCGCCATGTAAATTATCCTTACCCAGCTGTTCTTGTGTCCAGCATATATCTCCATATTACGGCCATAGTTAGGATCCTCCAGCAGGCTATCATATTCAAAGAGAAGTCTAGAGCTTTCACGGAGGCGCTGACATTGGTAGTGGTGGTACTGCTGGATGAGCTCCTTAACTAGCTGGAGGAGACTGTCTGGGTTGCCTGCATCCCATTGGACCAAATGCTGAGGAAGACAATCAAAATTTTAAATCAGCTCAATATTCAGCAAAATATACATTTTGGTTGGAAACCCACCTACCAATTTCAATTTTAGGCACAAGTTATTTTCAAAAGAGCTACAACACTTGTGGAGCGCAGACCTCCAACACCACCAACAACCACTGGATTTGATGGTTTACTTACAGGCGTACCATAATAGAGAAAAAAAGTGGAGCTTAAGTCCTCAATTCACATCAAGAGTCTTGACCAGGGGAATAAAAGGCATTTGATTGTATTCACATCGCATGGATTAGGTGTACATTTTTTATTTAAGCGCTGCTCACTAACGATTAATAATATTTGATGATTTTTTTATTGAATAATGTATTAATTTGTTGATAAAGTTTTTAATTAATTGATGAATCAGATAAAAAAAAAACATTCTATGCAAATATCCATCCCTCCATTGTGCAAAAACAGGATATAATTTCAAACAGAGTACAATTAATATGAAATAATACAGTTCATATTATAAACATGTTTTAGGATTCAGGTACTGGTTTGGTCTGCAACATGCAGTATTAAAGAAAGGAAGAGGGCATGCTACACTGCACACAGAATAGTCTGTAGTTTGCTGCAGGCTGCAAAATATGAGCTGTGGATGATCGTTTTTTCGTAATCTAATCTAAAAGAAAGACACTGACATATGCCAATCACGTACTTTTCCCACTGAAACAATCGGCCAATCACGATCGGTGGTCGATCAACCAGAGTACCATTAGTATCAAGTATTATCATTATTATCGTTGTATTACTTTATTTTATTTTTTACATAAAAACTATCATAGCTTTTTGTATTTCTCGAAGCAGACAGTTTATTCAGATATAGAACATTGAAAAGGGGTGCTAAGATCTGTAAATCAATGAGTAGCACTGCATGAGGAAAATTGTGGTTACACTACTGATCGCTAGATTATTTTTGGATGATTTTGAAAAAAACTCCACCATTTTTCCAACAACTTTGTTATCATGTGAATAACCAATGCAATGTTTGGCAAAAAAAACTGAGGTATTAGTAGTAATAATTAACAACAACTGCCCAACCATCAAGACCAAACAGAAATTTCAAGCTAAATGTGAAACTTATGTGCAGCATTGTTCTTACTGTACACAGTCAATTCCGCAAAATTTGACTACAGACGCTCCCCTACTTACGAACATTCGAGTTGCGAACAACGGTACATACGAACATTTCTGCGCGTACAGTATGTCGAAAAATGTTTGGAAAGAAATGCTGTAAGTTAGATTTTGTATTGCGCGTAGTGCTTTTTTCCGCCGCTAATACCGACGATTGGCGCTGTGAGAGCTCATTGGAGGCTGAGCAACGTGGCGAGGAGGAGGAGGAAGAAAACGCCGGTCCCCATGAAGCAGGAAATAACTTTTGAAGCCGATTCCAGCGACGACGAAGAATCTCTCATGATATAAAATCCTCCTCTTCCTCCTCCTCCATCATCTCCTTAAGCATCGAGTACATCTTCCAAAAGTAAGTTAAACTTCATTTTATTTATCTTATTACGTACATGTACATACTGTGTGTGTGTGGCTCGCTCTCTCTCTCTAACATACGTAGTACAGTACAGTACTGTACGTATTCTCTCCATTTTTTTTTTTTTTTTTTCTTTTGGGAGATCTCAGTATTGATCATTTGAAATGTCATCATCATTGTTCTCCCTTTTTTTTTTTTTTTTTGTATGTGTGTTTGTGCGTGTGTGCGTGCGTGTGTGTGTGCGTGCGTGCGTGCGTGCGAAAAAAAATAAAAATAAATAAGAATTCCCATACCGTTCACCTAAACCGAACACTTCAAAATCCAGCCAGAGTCGTGGGGCCGCCAGGAGACCCAAAGGGGGACCAAAGAAAAGAAAGAAAAGCGAAGCCCAGCACCGACCAGACACCACCCACCGGGCCACTAACCTTCACCAACCCCAAAGACATCCAAACTCCAACAAATCAGGGAAACCTCAAGGGCCCAAAGGAGAAACTGAGGAAAGGTAGAAAGGACAGACGAAGCAGAGTGAGATCTACAGACACCAGCCTCCACCGAATCAATGACCTGAGGGAGAAACAAGTTGTGTCTGAGTCTCGATAGATGCTGGTGTGGTGGATCTAGCATGCATGAAAATCTCCACCAAAGAGGGGAGCCGTCGACCCCCGCCAGGACAGAGCAAGCGCAACACCTCAGGGCCCCCCAGGCCGCGGCCGCGCCAAAGGACGACCCCCGGGCCCCGCAGGGGCCACCGGCCGGAGAGCAAACCCCGGAGCAGGAGCGCCCCCCACCCCAACGCGGCCCGCGCCCCCAACCCAACGCAGCAGGACGGGGCACTGCAGGCCCACCAGGCACCCCACCAGCCCACAACCCCCGCTCCCCCCGCGACCCCCCCGCCCCCGCCACCCACCCCAACCCAGCCCCAACCGCCCCCAGGTCCCCAAATCCCCAGACACCCTCCCCACCCCGGCACCCCCACCCCGGCACCCCCACCACCACCCCCCCACCAACCAAGCCGCCCCCGCCCCCGCCCCCACCCCCACCAACCGACAGCCCCCCAGCCCCCGACCCCAGACCCCGGGGACACACCGCACCCAGGCATCCGCGCCGAAGAGGGGGCCGGGCAGCGGAGCGGAGAGGGCACCCGCGCCCACCCCACCACGCGGAGGGACGGAACACCAGGGGCAGAAGGGGAGATGGGGGCACCGGAGGACGGGCGGCATCCCCGAACCCCAGGCCCAGCGGGGAGAGGCCCCGGTCGTCACCCCAACGATCTAAGTGAAAAACTAACCCTGTTACTAAGTTCGCCAGCTCGCCGACTGGCGAACTCTACCCCTAAACCGTGTGTGTGACCCCACCCAGTGTATATACATAAGTGTGTGTGTGTGGTGCATTAAAATTGGGGGCAGGTGAACCGGAGCAGAGGGAAATGATATCCCCCCCTGCTCCGATCCATCCGCCCCCCAGGCATGTCAATGAGCGTATGTGGTGCATTAAAATAAATTAATGGGGGGGGGGGGGGGGGCACACGGACAGGCGACCGCAGCACTGCTTCATACCGCGGCCGCCCCAACCGATGCCCCCCCCCCCCCCCCAGTTGTGTGGTGCATTAAAATTTGGAGGGGAGCTGCAGGGCAGAGACGGTGTCTCCACCCCACCCCACTCCCCCCCAAAGTGTGTTATGTGCCCTAAAATGTATTGTGCAAAACTAGTGCAGTGAGTTAAGAGGAGCGACCAGCTGGGCCCCCCCCAACCGGGCGGGGGGGGGGGGTGGGGGGGAGGCGCACCCGCCCACCAAAACCCCCACCCACCCCACCGGGACCCCGGCGGGGCTTGCCCCCCGGATACCGGGGCCCGCCCGAAGTGCCCGGAGGCCCACCGGAGCGGGGCGGGCACAACACCAATCCCGCCCACTCCCCCGGCCCCCGGAGCGCCGAGACCCGGGCCACGGACGGAACCCCCGGCCTAGGGGAGGGGGAGGAGGGCGGACAGGGGAGGGGGAGGGGACGGGGGAAGGAGACGACAGGAAGGGCAGGAGGCAGCAGCAGGGCCGCAGAGAGAGGGGGAGAGGAGGAGGAAGGGCGACGAGGGAGAAGGGACAGGGAGGCGGAGGACGGGCGGGGAGAGGTGAAGAGGGAGAGGAAGCAAGGGGGAGGAAGGGGGAGGGGAGAGGGAACCACGGGGCACCCCGGCGGCCCACAGGCCCCGACCCGCGTCGCCGGACCCAGAGCGACGGACCGCGCCGGGGCGGCGCCGCCCCGGACACCAGGGAGAGCCCCGCAACACAGCACCCACCACGAGACCCAGGGAACGACCAAGACGCAGCCGCCACCCAGCAGCCAACAGAGGGGCAGACCCGCCCACGCCCAGCCAGGGAGGACAGCACCTGTAGCGTTAGTCCCCTGGCATGCAGTGAATCCGAATATTAGCCTTTAGTGCCCATTGGAGGTGAATCTGTTCGATCCTGTTGGCAGCAACTGGGTTCCTGACTATAAAAACACAACCATTAGTAACAAACTGCCAAATGCAGAGACATCAATGTAAGTTATCACGATGTGGTGGCTCTCGCTAACAGGCAGAATTAAATAACCAGAATTAGGTTAAAATATTCTATATACGTAGACCATATTTCTATGAATTTTGATATTTGTTTTTTATTTGAGGCCGATATTTTTTCCATTAAAATGTGATTTATGAGGAGGTTAGACCATTGGTCGATATTCAGAGTTTGTTTATTTTTCCAGTTAACAAGAATTGTTTTTTTAGCGATAGTAAGGGCTACAAGTGTAGATTGAAATTGTTTATGTGGTAGGTCAGTTGTTGTTAGGTCACCTAGCAAACACAAGTTTGGAGATAAAGGTATCCTATAGTCCAAGATAGCGGAAAGTTTTTCTAAGACTTTAGTCCAGAAATACATAACCGGGGTGCATAACCATAAAGCATGAAAATAAGTGTCTGTAGTGTTTTGTAAACACTGGAGACAAATGTCGGAGTCGGAGAGGCCCATTTTCTTCATCATATATTGAGTAATGTATGTTCTATGGATTATTTTGTATTGGATAAGTTGTAAATTTGTGTGTTTTGTCATTTTAAATGCATTTTCACAAACTTGAATCCAAAAGTCAGATTCCGGAGCTATAGACAAGTCTGTCTCCCATTTTAAGATGGGTAAAGACATTTTATCCGTATATGAAAGTAACTTATATATTTTTGAAAGTTTTTTTGTTGTTGTCGGAGAAAGCTTGGTAATATCTTTAGCTAAGCCAGGCGGTTGGAGCGTACCCTGAAGTGTTGGAATTTGTTTCTTTATCATATTTTTAACTTGCAGATAATGTAAAAAATTTCCGTTTGTTATTTTGTATTTTTGGAGCAAAGATGTATATGATATAAACATATTATCTGAGAAGAGATGGTGAAGATGTGTGATTCCTTTCTGCTCCCACACACCTAAATAAAACGTTTGGTTGTTAATTCGAAAGTCAGGGTTATGCTATAGGGGAGAAAGCCCACAGGGCTCCACTTGGGCTTTTGTAATTTCTAATGCCTTCCACCAAGCAGTCAGGGTGGCGGAGATCATTGGGTTTTTAAAACAATTATGTCGCTTAATCGATGTTGTAATAAAGAGTAAATCTAGAAGTCTGAGGTTATTACAATCCTTCTGTTCTAGTTCCAGCCAACAGTTAGTATCTCTGTTGGGTTGTGCCCATAGAATGATATATTGTAGCTGGTTAGCTATATAGTAGTACATAAAATTTGGTGCCTCTAGGCCACCTTTGGATTTACTTTTCTGAAGAGTAGATAGACTAATCTTTGCTTTTTTTTTTTCCAGTAAAATTTTGTAACGGCTGAGTCCAACAACTGGAACCATTTAGCCGTAGGTTTAAATGGAATCATTGAGAAAAAATAGTTTATTTTAGGTAAAACTTTCATTTTAACGGTGGCTATTCGTCCTATTAAAGAAATAGGAAGATTATTCCAGCGTTCCAAGTCACTATGAATGTTATCCAGAAGTGGAGAAAAATTTAAATGAATTAAATCAGTTAATTTAGGTGAGATTTTTATGCCTAAGTATTTTAAATTACCTATAGGAAATGAGTAATGTGGGTCCTGGCTTGCAGGGTTCCATGAATTTTCTGTAATAGGTAGAAGTGTTGATTTTGTCCAGTTAATAGAATAATCTGACAACTGTGAGAATTTAGTTATTAAGTTAAATACTTCCCCTAACGAAATCGCCGGGTTTTCTAGATAAAGTAAAATATCATCGGCATATAGATTAATTTTATGTTCTGTTACCCCAGAGTGAATTCCTTGAATCCTTCTTTCCTGGCGTATGGCTATTGCAAGTGGCTCGATAAATATTGCAAATAATAAAGGGGATAGTGGGCATCCCTGTCTTGTGCCTCTCTGTAAAATAAAGCTCTTAGATATAATCCCGTTAGTAGTAACTGTAGCTTTGGGAGAATCATATAATACTGACACCCAGTGGATAAATGATTTCCCAAAGCCAAATTTATTTAAAACAGCAAAGAGGAAGGACCAGTTAACTTTGTCAAAAGCTTTTTCTGCATCCAACGATATAATAACTGCCTTCTTATCATGCCGCTGTGACATGCTAATAAGGTTAAAGAGCCTCCTAATATTATTAGTAGAGTGGCGATCTTTAATAAAGCCTGTTTGGTCGTTATGAATAATTGTCGAGATTACTGTTTCTAATCTAGATGTGAAAGCCTTAGTAATAATTTTGATATCAGTGTTAATTAGTGAAATCGGACGGTAACTTGATGGAAGGGTGGGGTCTTTTTCTGGCTTTAATAAAAGTTTAATTGCTGCTGTATTCATGTGTGGACGTATGTAACCATTAGTTTTAATTTCTGTTACTACTCTTAAGAATAGCGGAGCAAGCATTAACCAGTAGTGCTTAAAAAATATAGCCGGATAACCATCTGGGCCAGGTGCCTTGCCATTAGGCATACTATCTAGAGCACTGTACAACTCGTTTATAGTAAGTGGCGCTTCTAACATATCTTTATATTCAGTAGTTAACTGAGGCATATTTAAGCTACTGAGGAATGCCTCAATATGCTCAGGGTTAGGTTTGTTAGTTTCTGAGTATAGGTTGCGATAATAGTTATAAAGAATTTGATTAATTTCTTCTGGTGATTGTGTACATTCACCAGTTGTCCCTTTAATAGCCGTTATAAGAGATTTTTCCCGATTGCGTTGAAGTTGGTTTGCAAGAAATTTACCTGATTTGTTATTATATTCAAAGTTGTTGTATCTCAATTGTTGTATTATAAACTCTGTCTTTTTAGTTAGCATATCGTCTAACTGTATTTTTGTATTTTGTAAGTCAGTCCATATTTGGTCATTTGGGTTTATTGCGTACTCATCCGTCAGTTGTTTAATTTTATCTTCCAAGTCATTTTCAAATTTTTGATCCTGTTTCTTTTTATAAGATGAATATGATATAATTTTACCTCTAATTACTGCTTTCCCAGCTTCCCAGAGAAGAGAAGGCGATAGGCCTGGAGAGTCATTTATTTCCAAAAAGTCTGCCCACTCTTTCCTTATAATTTTATCAAACTCTGCATCGTTTAGCAGAGAGATGTTAAAACGCCATGTTGGTGGTGGTTTAAAGGTAAAATCAACTTGTAGGGAAAGTGAGACTGGTGCGTGGTCGCTAATAATAATAGGATGTATTTTTGTAACAGTTTTATCAGCAATAGAGTTATTTGTAAGAAAATAATCAATTCTTGAAAAAGACCGGTGTACAGCGGAAAAGAAGGTAAATTCCTTCTTATTTGGGTTTTTAAGTCTCCAGCTGTCGACGAGGCCAAAATCATCCATATATTCCCCTATTACTTTAGTAGATTGTAATCGCCTTATACATGTTGTGTTATTAGAACGGTCTATTAATGGATTTAAGACTGTGTTAAAGTCTCCTCCAATAATAATAGTAGAGTTCGCTGCTAAATCAAACAGCTGAGAGAAAAATCCATGGAAAAAGGCCGGATCATCATTATTAGGGGCATATAAATTGCCAAGTGTATATATCTTATTAAATATAGTTATCTGAATAATAATGTATCGGCCCTCTGAGTCTGTTATTGTATTATTTAGAGTAAAGAGTAAATTCTTATGTATGAGTATACAGACTCCTCTTTGTCTGCTGTTATAAGGGGCAGAGTATGCTTGGCTAAAATTCTTATCAATAAGTAATTTTTCTTCAGATTTTTGTAGGTGGGTTTCTTGCAGGAGGCAAATATCTGCTTTTAATTTTAAGAGATGGTCTAAAGTTTTTATTCTTTTTGCCTGTGAGCGAGCGCCACAAACATTCCAGGAAACCAGAACTAATTTATGCATACAAACAATATAGGCTCAGTCCTGTGTAAATATCTGCATAGGCCATTTGTCAATACTGGCATGTTATAGGATAGAATCAAAGTAGTTAGGTGATTTATATAATTTGTGTAAAATATAAGGAAATGTGTAAGTAAATATAACAGTGAAAAAACGGGTAGGGATGTGAAAGTGAAGGACGTTAGTGGGGAGTTAAACAACATTATAATACACCAGTAACTGGTAACCCAAGCGAGATTTTTTTTTTTTTTGTTTAAATCTACTTTTAGATATAGTTATGTATTATTATTATATTTATAATATAGCGTAAACATAATGAGTATTCATATTTTAGGTTTTATAACCACATATACATTATATGTATATGTATATGTATACGTATACATCTAATAATCAAACAAAGTTTAGTTCCATCGATGCTAATTAGAACAGCCAGGGAGTGGAGTATTCTCTCCATTTTATTAATTTTTTTTCAGTACAAACCAATGCAGGTTACTTGTACAAGCCTTAAACATACTTATATAAACCTTCAATATACTTATATAGGCTTTAAACATAAATTATAATACAAAATATAGCACTGAAGCAACTTACGAACAAATTCACCTTACGAACGATCGTCCGGAACGTAACTCGTTCGTAAGGTGGGGAGCGTCTGTATTTAGAGTGGGACCAAATAGGCTCGGTTTTAGAGTAGGCTAATATCTACACTCGGAAGAGAGTAAAATAAAGAATTGAAAAATAAATAAATAAATAAAAGTCTTTCAAGGGTTGAGGAACAAACTGACAACCTTCAGCTTGGGAGACTGCCACTGAACCACCTGAGCTATGCCACTCATACTCTTTGCTTATATCCAAGGGAAACCAAAAACATTATTTTTGGTCCCTTGGAGTTAGGAAGATTCCAGCTGATACGAGTGATATACTAACACACGGGCAGGAGCTGCGTGGCTCAGCGAGTAGATCGGCAAGCTGAAGGGCAAGCTGAAGGTCGGGAGTTTGTTCCTCAATCCTTGAGTGACTTTTATTTAATTTTATTTTTTTTCAGTTCTTTATTTTACTCTCTTCCAAGTGTAAATGTTACTCTAAAACTGAATCTATTTGGTCTCACTCTAAATAGAGTCAAATTTGCTCAACATAATTTACTGTGTAGTAAAGAAAAAAAGATGCAGGTTAAAACCAATAACAACTAAATCAGAACACAGAAAGACTTTCTAAAATTGAAGTAAATTTAATCTGTGAATGAATGAACATGTATTTCACAAAGGTGTTGGTGACAGTGAGGACCTAGGTTTGCTTGCCTCAACAACTGAGTATGTCTTTCTGTCAGCCTCGCATCCCATATTAGAGCAATAGAGAAAGCATCCATTGTTACGAAGTGACTTAACTCCCTTGCAATGGCAAGGGCAGGCTAAACAGAGACAGTGACTTCATCGTCCCGAACCACCAGTGGTTACCAGCAATGCCGGGATTCCCGAAATGAGGAGGTGATGCAAACAAGGATGGGCATTGTCCAAAACAGGCGGTCAGTGCCCCGGGGCAGGAGCATGCAGAAATGGAGGAGAGACTAAGGAAGTGCTGTGTCAGGATTGTGACATACAATATCAGTGGATCTACGCTGAGGAGGAGAGGCGGGATCAGAGGTGAAGGAGGAAGCGGGGAAGCATTGAAGAGCTCAGGCAAGTAGGCCAAAGCCAATGAAAAGGCAAGCTTGATTCTACAACATAACTATTGATGTAGAAAGAAATTATAACTGTCAACTTAATTAACAGTATAGTATGGTCAACTGCAGACCAGCATTTACAATGTCAATAAAATAACATTGACCAAATCTAAGGCAGGAGATATATTATCTAAAAGGACCATTGTTCAAAACTGCCGACAAATTGATATTCTCAGACAGGTGTCAAGAGAAGATGCCCCATTAATAATTACAGGTAAAGCATGCAGAATTGACCTACAATTGCTCCACAGAGGTGTTCTCTCATCAAAAGCAAGCATCTGAGCTTGTAAAACTCAGCTGTTCATGCAAAAGTGCTACACTGACTACACAGACAATAGACAGTAAATGCAGATAGAAATATAAACATGCTAGCATGCTGGAACCAGTGTATGTTTATCGTCTTTGTTTAACACAATAGTTTAGCAATTGAAAGGTGAAATGAAGTGAAGCTGAAGCGCAAATGAGTGTTTTGCGGGAATTTTAACAAAATAATATTAATTTGTTACTGGCTTTAGTTGATCACAACAACATGATATAGAATTAGCAATTAAAATAACTTTCATGTTCACGCTGCCCACCAAAGCCAACATTTTCACAGCCTTTTAACATAAGTTTCTGTGTGAAAGATCCAGACTCAGAAAGGTTTGCATGAAATTAGTACATTTAGAAAGCGCTCTATAAACTCGGGCTATTTAGCATTTACCATTACAGTATTACTTTATCCTCGCGGGTTATATTATACAGTACACATCGGTTCGGGCAGATTTTATTATCCATTTATCAAAGCACACAGGTTACAAACCGGTTACATTGCTGAAACTATTTATGATCAAATCTACAATAACCACTCCTTATGTGTTTCCTTTTAAAAATAATTCAAATACAGCAAACTCAAAGACATGTTATACTAAGATATGAGAATTTGTTTCAACGTCAGCTTTAAAAGTTTTTTTTTTATAAATGTATCTGATTTGTATCAAGATTTGACACTGATTCATGTAATTGTAGTCTTGTGTCATTATTTTATTTTGTGGTGGGGGCGGAAAGCATCAGGTGGATAAAGTATCTCCAATGTTTCAATAAAGTGAGCAGCCAAAGTTTGCACGAGTAAATGTATAAGCTAAAAGTGTGCAAATTGATTTTAGTGTGCATGTGTTAAGGAACACAGTGTATCGCTTTAAGAACAAATGTACACCTAAATTTGGCGTTTTCACACTTAATAGACAAAAGTTGACAGAATTATGTCTTCCTGTGCCATCTCTGATCCAGTATTTATCTTTGGCCAGTAAGAGAGGGGCTGGCATCTGAAAATCCAAGATAATTATATAGGCCAACATAAATTGTTTTTATGTCTTGAATGTGATTTTTATAGATGCTGGCAACCTGATCCAATAAATCGCTGTTGACTTGAAAGTGTGAGGCATTAAACAACTCCCAAGTATTAAATTAATCTCTGTTAGTCTCTAATTCAAGAGTGGGCTCACACCCTGTTTCGCCCCCAGAGATTGCCAAGTCTAAGATCATCCTAAATTGCTCTTGTCATGTGTTTAAGACACTTGGCATTCTCAAGCCAGTGTTTCTTCAGTGTGATCCATGCAGTTTTTGTCCAACACAGTTCAAGTTGTTGACAGAAATAGCATGCATTCTTGAACTGGTTTACTCACTTCAGCCAATTTATTCATGGATGATTGTCCTATGTTGGTTATTTCCATCAAAGCTTCTCAATTTACAAATGCTCTGCCTGTTGAAAGCATTACCAGACATGTTAGCGAGCTCTGCCAATAATAAGACTATTAAAAGCTGAAACGCATTATCCGTTTAAGCAAGAAGGAAGTGGTAGTTTGTACACTATGCCCAGGTTGACCCAACTCTACAGGCCATTTGAAGTCCATTGTTAGAACAGTACCAGGGGAGGACGTGGAGCAGCAGCTAGGAAGCGCTCACCAATATATGGCATGCAAGATTAGCAGAGGTTAGCGTGAAGTCATGTTTCCTTTCTCTTCATAAAAGAATACTTGGATTATTTATTAGTTTCACATTACACATATTAGACTGTTCTTTTGGGAGCCCGTAAACTACATTGTCTCACGTTACAAACACTAGAGCATCAGAACTAGTTCCCTAAAATACAAAAACACAAAACAAAACAAGAAAATAAGGACAAATAATAATAATACATTTAATTTGTAACATTTCAAAAGAAATCTCAAAGTGCTAAAAATAAGACTTGAAGAAATGTGAAATGTGACAAAAGAGAATAATTCACTTGTCATTGCTTTTTCCTTTTATTTGTCTTCTGACAAGAAAAATCAATTCATTTTTCATTGCTTTTTCATGTTGGCTGAGTTACTGTAAACTACAATAACCATCTTTATAAGGAGCTATCATTATGTATTGCGGGAAAGCATATATTTCAAAGATAAACAAAATATGCATTTAACCCATACACTTTAATGACACCCTAAAGTGTGTCATTTTTTTTGTGCTTTTGAGGTATTCAATATCATGATGTAGAATTAAAAATATATGCTCTCTTTCTCCAAAGCCTGGTAACTGGGACAGATTCGAAAACAATACACTGATCGCTCATAGATTTATCCCCCAAAAAAATTTACATGACTTTAAGAGTCATAAGTGAAAGTCTCTATTGTTAAGGTAATTTCAGTATGGTAAAAAGTAGGGGGTGTAAAATTTGCTGTAATTCTTGATTGTTTGGGTATTTTGACAAAAGTATGTCAAATACGTTATAACAGCCAGGTAATTCATAAAATGTATGAATGACTAAACCAGTCCACGCCCTCTTATCCAACAGTGACCATTGAATTAAAAAATGGTGCCTCCATATTTGTGTCCATGTTATCTAGTACAAATGTTTTGTTCATCTTCAGCTAATTTACCCAAAAGCTGAAACTCCAGTTCAATTACTTGGCATGATCAGACTACAAAGAATGAACACCAAGCTGTTTATATTGATGACATTTCCATTCTTAATGAGACAAAGCTTCTCAGAGGACTCTGGGGCTGATTAGTTTTGGGGGAGGATATTGGGGCTAACCCCAGGTCTTGTCCGTATACACGCCAACTGAAAAAAGTTGTTCGGAAACTCCCCAAATTTTTAGTGCCAACATACATTGCTGGCCAAGTCTAGACTTGAAAATTGACAATTAGCTCCTCAAAAGATAGGGTGTTAGTAGAAGCATCGGAAAAAAGAATAAAATATGTCAAGATTTTATTTTATTTATTCAAGTATGTTTGAGACAGTTCTTCCTAAGCAGTTTTATGCATACGCTAATAAAGGTGACCCTCGATTACCAAAGTAATGCCTACATTGTGTGTTTTCTGACCACAACGTGATCAAATGGAAACGCCAATTCGAACAAAGTTGTCATGTTGTGTAAAATGTAAAGAACAGAATACTGTACAGTACTGTCAAAAAATTCAGAGAATCTGGGGGAAATCTCTGCATGTTAGAGGCAAGGCCGAAGACCAACACTGATATGAGATTCAACCCTCAGATGCATTACAACTATTGTCAGTTGGCAGTTTGTTGCTACATCTACAAACGTAAGTTGAAACTCAAACTTGTACAGCGAAAGCCATGCATCAACATACAGAAATGCCACCGGCTTCTCTGACCCCGAGCTCATCTAGGATGGACTGTGTGGAAAAGTGTGCCGTGGTCTGACAAGTCCACATTTCAAATTGTTTTTTTGAAATCATGGATGCATTGTGTATTCTGGGCCAAAGAGGAAAAGGATAATCCGGACTAATATCAGTGCAAACTTCAAAAGCCAGCATCTGTGTGCCCATGGCAAAATATGTTGCCATTCAAACAATGTCTTTTTTTCCCTGCTTATTTCAGCAAAGCAATGGAAAGCCACATTCTGCATGTATTACAGCAGTGTTGCTTCATAGTAAAAGAGTGCGAGGACTATATTGGCCTGCCAGTAGTCTAGAGCTGTCTCCCATTGAAATTATGTATCACGTTATGAAGTGCAAAATGCAGCAAGAGAGACCATAGACTGTTGAGCAAATGAAGTTCTAAATCAAGCAAGAATAGAAAAGAATTACACCTACAAAGCTTTAACAATTACTGACCTCAGTTGCTTAATGCTTAATGGATGTTGTTAAGAAAAGGAAAGTTGATGTAACAGTGGTTACCATGCACTTGTCCCAGCTTTTTTGAAAAATGTTGCAGGCGTCAAATTCAAAATAAGTGAATATTTGCAAAACAAAACAAAAAACTATGAAACATTTACTGGTAAATGCTTGTCTTTGTAGTGTGTTCAGTTGAAAATATCTATAAGTTGAAACCAATCTGCAAATTATTGTATTTTGCTTTCGTTCACATTTTGCACAACCTCCAAATCTTATTGCAATTGGGTTTTGTAGATTATCCAGCATTATTCAGCATTAAAGACACACATGAGTCATATAAATTCAGGCATGTGTCGAGTGCACAAGGAATTATACAGAGGAATGGAAGTGGGCAAATGTGCAATTGCACAATCATGCAACACAAATCACATAATGGTCCGCCATAAATATCCAAACAGACCAAAGAAATCAAACATCAGAGGTAGTGTTTTACATTAAAAACTAAAACATTTAAAAAACAAAAACAAATGAAAATCTTGGATAAATAGCATACCAAAAAAATGTAAATTCTGTCATTTACTGGATTAGGCAATAAAAAAAATTAAAAAAAATAAAAAACAATATGATGCAAGAGTATTCTACGCAAGGGATTTAACTGGTATTGCTGTCCACCTCCCCTCCCTTCCTGCCTCTGTCTTTGTCATTTCCTCCTCTTTGGTCACCTCTCTGTTCACAAAATGCTCGTCACCCCCCCTCCACCCATACAACACTGAAAAGAGCCTACATCACAGTCTTTTGGCTTCAGTAGTTAAAGACAGAATCAAGTTTTACCTCTTTCAGAGAATATTACCTTGATTATGATGAATTTTCCTAAAGCATTATTCATATTTAAAGTAAAGCAACAAATGAGTCCAGTAAACTAAGTTATGGGGTGGGGATCTGAGGATAACATCACAGCAAACTCACAAAAACTCTTTCACCCACCAGGTGCTATTACTGGAGAGCATGATGTAAAAATCTGACGTCAATGGAAAATGGGGGGAAGAAGAAAAAAAAATCAATACATGTTTTCTTTTGATGCCAGTTTATAGCATTCGTGCAAAGTGATCTGACAATGTCAAAGACAAAAAACAGGACTCTATTATTAAATTTTTTACTACTTTTAGTATCAAATGATAGGTGGACACCCACTCACAATCCAACATCTTACTGCTATGAAAGCAAGTTGCAGTACTTGAATTTAAATGTTTTTTAAAATGTAACCAAGCATGTGAAAAAGTATGACATATATG